>NW_017535753.1:480296-536874 GCF_001853355.1 Bactrocera latifrons | reverse complement strand
AATTAAAGGATTTTACGATGTAGTGATCCTTACTCGTTGACGGGTTTTTACAGAAGAAAGCATAAACTCAAAGTTGCAGTGTTTGATGCCTTGCCTTTTCAAAACGAATGYCAGTGTAAAGCGACGATACGATTAAAGGCAACATCAGGATAGCATACGGTTGCATTTTAAAAGTAATAGATCATGGTGTTGCCACATATATGACTGTCAAGACGTTTCCACCCCAGTCTTGAAAAATCATGAGAAAGTGCCTGTCTGTCAACCACACTTAACTCATACAACGGAAGACAACGGAGACCCAACACGTTCCCAATAATTAAGTAATAAGTTCAGACACCCTTTAACTAACTTTGAGCACACAATAAGCGAACTCAAAGCTAATATTGCAACTCTGCTGTCGCAAAGGATACTCATCTCCCCAGAAGAGGCAGCATTTGCTTGAAAATTGCCATGGTAAATAAAAAATACACTCCATAAGAATATTACCCCTCTAGCCTTCTCTCTAAACTTCGATCCATCCGTGAAAAAGATCACCACGTCTCTTCTCCCGCGGCTAAACCTCAGTCAGATATCCGTCGTCGATATGTGAATAGAGGAAACGCTGTCAGAAGTAGACTCCGCCGTGCAGTGATCTAAGTTTTCAGAGATGTATTCGAAGTTGTTGTGAAGAACAGAAGGTTAAGTCAGACCATGTTTCGCCTTCACTCGTGTGAGGACCTTACTGGAAAATGCTTTCCTGATTCCAAATAAGTAGTAATAAGTAGTAATGAGACTCTAATAAAGTGATATTTCAGTTCGTTGAGAGTGGAATTATGTTTCGAATGTTCTGCTCTACAAAGTTCATATGTCTCACTTTGAGGTAAGAGTGTTTCAGCTGTAGCTTTCAAGGTTACTATTTCTCCATATACATTCGACATACGTTAAACCATAAAAGCCACATCTAAGCATGAGGACTTGACGTGCATCGTATTTTCATTCCACTAAACTAAATCCAATTCCAAACCACTCGAATAGAAACTGAAGTCAACATGACTGACGAAAGAAAACGGCAATATTTGGTACATTAAACATAGTCAACGCCTCCAAATTGTCAGCACCCGACTAGCAATAGCCATTGACCACAGCAGCGGTAAGAAATAATAATAAGAAGAAGAATCTCTCATAATAAATGAGGCCAAAGTGAAGGCAGCAACTGATAACTAAGTACTTGAGTATTGATGCAGTGGTGAGTGCTGAGCACTGATCACCAAATGCGCTGCCTGCAACAATATTTTTTATTATTCCTACTGCTCGACTTGAAGAGAAATCTGTGGAATAAACGATGGCAATAAAAATAAATTCAGCAAAAGAAATAACGCTTGGTGTGGCTGCTGATTGCCCAGTTAAAAGCATCAACACTGCTACCAACCGACGGATCATCAGCGATTGGCAACGGTGGAGTGGCTGATAACTCTACAGACGTTGGCGCTGCCACTGAGGATGCCGCTGTTGATGATAATGATGACGATGATGAGTGCGCTGAAGAGCCCGTCATTGATAATGATTGGCCTTTTTTTTTTGTGTGTATATACTATATTGACCAGCTGGAAAGGACGAAGAATCGTTGAAATGGCGAAGAGAGTAAAATCTCGCTATCGAATGCAGAGAATTTAATTTCTTCTGTCGCTACAGTGGAGTTGGTGTTGCGGACATGCCGTTGCAGCCAAGGAAACACAAGTGACTGTGTCTTCAATAACAGTTAACTGAGTTGCCAACTTATAATAGCAGAAGTGTTTAATCAACATTTACGCTCAGTGAGCATAGAGCAGCGCCGAGCTGAGGAACGGAGCGCTCTATGCAGTGCTAACTTGTAAGGAATGGTAGCAGATGATGGATGGTGCGGTTGAGGGAATTTGTAGCAAATAAGTGGCAAGTTGCATTACATTCTCCTAAGTGGCATGACAAGTGGGAGTGATGTGAGTTAAGTTAACGTGTGGAGCTATAGTGTGGTGGGGGGAGGCCATCATATGAAGTGCCTGTGCAAACAAGTGTTAAAAGTAACATCATATCTATACTTTTCCCCAACTGTCGCTAATGATTTGCTGATGGCTCACAAATATCTTGATGGATACTGTCGTTAGGAACTATTGATTGCGAGAAATTGCTTTGTTAAGGAGGAAAGTGTACTTTATGACGGTTTGGGTAGCAAACTAAAAATACTAAAAAATAATAAAGTAAGTCTTACTACTTCAGAACTGTTTTGAAGGAATCGAACTGTAGGAGGAAGAGGGCTTTATGAGGGTAATGTTACCTCTTACCAACGTCACCCACGGAAAATGAATTTGGGAACTACTAAATAAAAAAAGGATACTTCCCAAAACTTTGCCGATTAAGTATATCGGAATTGATTTTTTCCTACCAAGTACTGCTCTCTCGGTGACCTAACAGTGCTTAGGTTCAATGAAAAAAATTTGAAGAATCATCACTCCGAATTCCTACCGATCGGTCAAACTGTCAACAAGGAATACTATTTGAGTTGTTTGCGGGTGACTCGTGGCTAATCAGTAAACTCAAACGACCACTCCGGGGCAACCGTTTTGAGTCAAATGAAGGCATCAAACATGAATAGCTAAACGGATTTGAAGACTTTTCCAGAAATTGACTTTAAACTCTGTTTCGAAGATTGGAAAAAACGTTGGCACAGGTGCATAAGGGTCACGGGGAATTACTTTGAGGAGACGACGTAGATTTTGAAGAATAAATTAAAAGTTTTAAAATTATGAACAAAGTCTTACTATTTTTTGCTCATAGTAATATGTGTACGGATATGTTATGTAGCAGGAACAGAAATTTTGAGATTAAATATTAGGAAGAAGAAGTGCACATTTTACAATCATGTGAAGAAATTCCCGAAAACTGTGTGGGAAAAAACCTCTTCTGTAGGTTTGTAACAGTACGAATAAAAAGTTTAGTTCCCGAAATAATCCAGTTATTTCCAGATGACGCCATTCATATTTTGCGTCTAACAAAATGTTTTTATAGAATAATATATAATTTTCTAATAAAGAATTTAATACGCTTCCATGCCACAACAGGAAAACACGCATGTTTACATCTTACTAAAATTCTTATGGATAAATATGATATTAGAAAACTCAAAAAATCTTTTGGCAAAGCTTCCGAACCACAAGCAGAAATATGTCAGGGTCGAGAAAGGAATTGTAGCTGCATTCCTAAGTTAATGCCTTCAAAATTTCATATAAGCTTGTGGAGCTCTATTATGTATATTCATAATAGAACTTTGGGCCACTACAACGACAATTAAACCGATCGTCTGTGCATTGAAACACATACATATGTACACATTTTTGTTTATTTATAATATTCGCACACTCGGTTGCCGCTTGCTACAGGAATTTCATAAACTAAATTGCATTCATCTCACATATCAGTGCAAATGTGCTTATATCCGCAATTAATCTCTCGCATTCACATACATATAGAGATTCACTTGCAGAAATTTCTGTGAAAGCTTTTTGTTGGACACGACTCAATTATTTACAGAAACCCAAAATATAAGCATGTAGAAGACAGTTAGTATAACACAAAAGATTACAGTGAAGGTAAGGCCACAAATAGGGGATATCAAGCGCACAACAGAGGCGATTATTGATATAGTCTTAGTCTTAGCCTGGAATCTAAGAATTAAGTATAATATTTACTTGTACCTTAGAATTATTAAATAAGCTTAAAGGCATAATTTAGCTGTCGGAATGTCTTTCTGATGGTTAGATCTCGAGTTTCAACGATTTTTAGAGAGAGAAAAAAAGGCATCGGTTGCCTTGTACAACTGTAGAGGAGGCATTGGCAAAAGGTGTGGTCTCTCAGAGGTCCTCTGGCTCTACGACACCATAGTCAAGTTCGTTACATGGAGTCTGCATGTGGTGGAAGGCTCTAGAAAAAACCGCACTGGCAAAGAAACTCGACAGCGTTCAACGGCCGGCGGTCATCAGCATGCGTGGTGCACTACAACCATGGCACTTACAAAAAAAAAAAAAAAAAAGTTTGACTTCGAAAGTTGTCTTCTGACTCAGCGTCTGGGTTCCTAAAAGAACACATGAATGAACACATTGAAATTCTCATTCTCACTTTTACTTCATACCGGATCTCATAAATCATGGGGTCGCCAAATTGAACTCTGGCGGCTTCTTCTCAACCCATATACCGGCGAAGGAGTTGTGGGTGGGAAGAAGCCGTTAGGGAGGGGCAGCTTCTTTACGAATGGATCGAAATGTCAAGGATGGTGAAGGGATTTACTGTATTGTCAGAAGATATCTATCAACTCCAGCTTCAGACTTCCTGACTATTGCAGTGTCTTCCAGGCCGAGGTTGTAGCCATTAAGCCATTAAGTAAATTTACTGCTCTGGAGTACAGCCGCCTTCAGAGAACGGACCATCCACTAAGATAGCAGGGCAGAGTTACTAGCACTGAACTCACTAACAGAGTCTTTGTGATAGGACTGCTATGGGTGCCAGGTCACCCTAGAACCGCTTTCACCAGAATGGGTGCAGATCGGTACTCTCCCATCCTCTTGTGTTCTACTTCTAGATAACTGGGCTTTGTAGAAGCTTGGCCTTCGTAGGGCCACCTATCTATACATGTGCTGTCGCAATAGCCTGTTGACCTAAGATCGATCGCAAGAGTTTTTTAGGGCTTTTAACATGTCATTGCTTTATTGGCGTCCATGCAGTAAATCTAGGAATACTACCAGACGTCATCCTTAGAAGCTGTATAGAAGAAGATGAGGTGAAAACAACTCAACACTTCCTTCTCGACTGTCCCGCGGTTGGGAGGTCAAGACTGCAACACTTGGGAGCTATCTATCACATCTACCAGTGTATCGAACCGTGGTGACCCCAGTGACCCCAGCTTACATCCTAGTCTAGACAATGTGGGACAAGTGCACAAGAAATACTCCATTACTTTCTTGGTGCCTAGATCTCTCCGGTCGGGTGGGATTTGTTCCACGATGACTTCCAATGTTCCAAATTAAAAGTCGTTGGGCAGCGGGGTGGAAAAAATCAGCTATTTTATCAAATCAACAGTGTTTTGGATAGGAATTAAATGATTACTCTTGAAATACGATGAGCCTAAAGATAGCTTAAATGCGGTCGCATGTGGTCGGGCACTCCTGTGCTGCCTTCTCACCCAACCAATCAATCAACTCTATAGTGTTTCAGAACACCATGTTGGTTGTACTTATCCATAAAATCTTAAAAACCTTACATATTATTGTGGTACTAACCGACTTAACAGAAATATATAAAATTTCCTTCATAATTCATATACTATTGATTGGAGGCTTAAAGCTCAATAAACCAGCAATTGAAGTTACGAAGAAGAAAATATGGAAAAGTCATAGAACCTCATTCTGTGCCATAACTAATATTCAAACCATAAAAAATACCGATCTTAAGAAAGTGTATGACTTCAAAAGTAAGCACTTCACTAAAAAAATCCAGACATACTAAAATTTTTATGCCTAAGCCTTAGCACTCTTATGCTGCATTAAACTACTCAGAATCGTACGAATATCGAGTGCTGTTATAAATCAATCAAGCGCTAACTCGTTATATACGCTTTCATTAAATTAGATTCCTCTTTAAGAGGCTACTCAAAATGCTCACGCTATTTTTATGCAACTACTAAAACGTTTAATTGCAGTTTAAGTGTCGCACAATTTGCAAACGGTCGCCCACAAGGACACAGTGGAACACGAGCACACACATACCTACCTATACTCGTGGTGAAAACTAGTGTTTATGTGTTGGTGTTGTGGTAGAGCGCATGTGGGGACTCGTGTCGGGCGCACACGTCTCGTACGTGTGCGGGCTTTCATTGCACAAAAATTATATGACAAGCACACTATCGGGGCACTTATCATAATACTGTTTATTTTCAAATGCCATTTTAATGGGTCACATTCCGGGAATATGGCGGTAATGCAGGCCACACAATCGACACAGTAGCGATCGCAGCATGAAAGGACATTCGCATGGCTTGTTGCATATACGAGCGCCATTGCTAGCATATAAATACGTTTTTAGCGAGAGTATTAGGGTGTAACCAAATGTGCTAATTGTATCTAGAAAACCTTTTACAGCCGTTTTACCGAAGCTATCATATCTTTCGCACATGAAAATGTTGTCCATACAAGAACTTGATGTTTATCGGTCAACAACCGATCTCAACAAATCGAAGTTTATGACTTTGCCATGGACCACAAACATTCCAAAAGATATTTTCAAATTTCCGTTTGTATGGCAGCTATACGCTATAGTGCCCCAAAAAAAAAGGGGGGCAAAATATGGCTATCTCCAAAACTGATTATAAAAATTAATTATCACCTCAAGTTAATTTTTTTTTTTTTTTTTTTTTTTTTTTGACTATGACAACTTCATTTTCTTAATAAAGTCTAAAACACAATATTAAGTGACTGTTAATATGTTTGCCGTATCACTTATTTCTAATGCCACCCGATTTGTCCTTTTTTCCAAAATTGACAATTCTTCAAATAAATAGAATAGTAAGAATAGATTCATTTCAAAAACAGATTTCGATACATTTAGGCCATCCCTAATTAGTCCTTTGCATACATATTCGCATTAGAATGCTTGCCACTTGTTCATATTTAAATGTTTCACCAACTGACTGCTTTATTCTTGCCATTACTCACGTCGACTGCGCATTCTTCTCTCGCCCCCACTTTGCGGTCACGCTTAAACTATTCAAATACCATTTTGAAATACGCAAAATAACCAGCCAAAGCAACCGACAATACCAGGAAATATAATGAATATTATTTTCATGGAGCGCAAAGAATTATTTTACATGCACTCATAAGCTCACTCATTTGAGTGTACAGTGGTGGACAAAATAATTCGGACGACATGTTTTTTCTTCAGTATTGTTTGGCGTTTCATCGTGGAAAGACTTAAACCTGAACATCGTTTACAAATCGCTCAACTTTATTACAAAAATTTACGTTCTATGAAGAATGTGCTCAACTTATGGTCAACATAATCAGCCTACTAAGCGTTCTATTCGCAATACCATCACCCATCTTGAGACCCAGCATTCATTATTGGAAAATATTCGACCGCATAGACTACATCCAACATGCAATGGGAGTGTACACGAAGACCATGGAGAGTTCATTCGGCGCCGATCGCAGCAACTCAGACTGATGTATGGAACGACTTGGCGTATTTTATGTACAAAATACAGCTTGTGCAAGAACTAAAGCCACTCGACCTTTACAAGCGATATCCCTTCGCTCTAAAATCTCTTGAAAACTTCCTACGTTTTCGACACAAATTTTGTTCGGCGTTGAAGCCCATTTCTGGCTGAGTGGGAACGTAAACAAGCAAAATTACCGCATTTGGGATGAAGGGCAACCTGAAGAGATTCAAGAGCTGCCGTTTTATAGAGAAAAACAACGGTTTAGTGTGGTTTGTAGACCATGAGATCATCGGTCCATATTTCTTCAAAAATGTTACCATTGAAGACGTAACCGACAATGGCGCCCGTTGTCACGCTATGATAACTGACTATTTGATGCTTGAAATTGAAACTTGCAATATCGGTGACATTTAGCTTCAATAAGACGGTGGAGATATGTAAAGTCTAAAGTCTATGCGGATAATCCCACTTCAAAACAGGCCTTGAAGCAAAACATTATGCATGTAATGAGACGAAGCCGCGGCCAACATTTCAAAGAGATAATCTTCAAAAACTAAATGCCCTTTCAAATGATAGTAAACCTTCCCCAATAAATTTGAAACGTCTGTGTTTTTAAGTATGTATTGTAATTATTTCTTGCCATATCTTCGAAAGAAAGCCCAAAATTTTATAAAACAACTTTGAAATGAGAGGTCTCAAATGGAATTAGACAGGCCTTTCCAAACGTAGATTACCAGAAAGAGTGCGACAATTAGAGCAGCGGTTACTCAAATACATCCAGGTTATTTAATTTATTAATTAATATTATCAAATGTTTAGCACTCCACTGTAATTATACCCACGTTCATACAAACCATAGGAATTTATGTGCATGGCAGGCAACCGGTCATTCAGTTTATCTGCGTGGCATGATTTTTAGGTGGCGTTAATTAATATTTAATAACGTAAATTGTAATAATTTAAATAGACTTTAGTTTATGCTCCTAGTTTACATTAAATATATTTAACAATAAAACGGTTTTATATAGTTATTTGAACGGGAAAAATAGGAATCATTTAAGATTTCATTTGCGTTTTCGGCATTTGGAGTTTAGAATGAAAGCCGCTTATTATGAAATAGTAAATCAGATGGAATGCAAACATAACAAGGCATAATTATGAAATCAACTTTTAAACTACATACATATACTTGTTTAACTGAAGATATCCCTTACATATCAGAAAGGCGTTGAAGGCGTTGAAGGAAATGGTATGAAGATACCTCATTGTGCTATAACCTTTTGTTAAGCTATCTCCAACCGTCTTCGATTCGCCACTACACTACATCCCTGATCAAATTTGACACGGATATAAAAGAATACTAATTTTGTGTTAAATAAGGCCTTCAGTAACTTCACCGACTTCCACTCAAAAACTTGGGTTCGTGATAAAGTAGACTTCCCAAAACACTACTGAAGTATTTTCAACGATTTCGTAGTCAAAATTCCACTGGAAACACAAAAATTTATGCAAAACCATGGCGATCAAGCTTCAAATGCACATAAAAAAGGAAGGTAAGATACATTTTTGTAAAATAAAGAAAGCAATTGCTTTCAATTAAGAATTAAGGAACATGTTGACAGAGTAATCCTAACACTGTGGAGGGAAATTTCCCACACTCTAATAGACACATCAGCGAGTAACAAAGCATGTAAATGCCATAAACAGGATTGTTCAATTAAATTTAGGGCGGATATGAAGCGACAATGAAACAAGAGGTTGGGAGGCGCAAGTGTGTTGACACCCTCAAAGGTGGTGTGGAAGACAATGAAAAGCGATTTCGAAAAAACAGGAGTATATAGAGGTTTGAATGTATTTCATAGAGAGAAAAGAAAAAAACAAATTATAAAAGTCGAAAGGCCTTAGATGTCAACAAAACCAAGCGGCAAGGTGGGATGCATAAACAAAGAACTAACAATGAGTTTAGAGACGACGCTGAGTTGGCGAAGTTCATTGTCAATATTAGCGCTGACATTCGGTGATTGTTGCGAAGTTGCGACAGTTCCAGCGCTACTTTGGATGATGCGAAGCTGCGTAGAAAGCGGAACTGCGCGAAGTTTTTTGCGATTGTAAATGACGGGCGAACTTACGGCAGGTGGCCTTAGAAAATAAGAACGTGGATGTACATATACTATGTATGTATGTACGTACATAGTACAAATGTTTCGGTGTTGATTGTGATTTATACAAAGATCCATAATTCGGTTATATATGTAAATAAATATATATAATCCGCGCTTCTGGCTTTATTTACAGGTGAAAGTCAGCATTTTAATTTTTTCATATTTTCCCCTTGCAGTTTCTCACCATTCTTCTTAATCTTTTGTTTAGCAGTCAAAGTACATAAATTCCGCGTTTTATTACTCGGTTAGCGTTTGTAAACATTTCATGCTGATTTTAATAAATGTCATCGCTTAGTTAAATATATTGTTCGTGCGGATATCGCGTTTATTTTGAGCATCTTTGGATTTGCGTTCATATTTCACGAATAAGATTAAGTTTATGATTTATTTATTTTGTGTTGACTGTGTTGTTGCGTCATGAAATCATAAGCTTATATACGCAATGGCATTTACATACAAGTGAAGTATTCGTTATTTATCATTACTCATTTAACGAAAGCTTTTGACGCAAAAAAGCTTACTTTTAAATTTAAATACTAGAGCATGCTCTCATATGTTCAAGATGTTGTTTAAGAAAAACTTTTCGACCTCGATCTTATGAAAATAAGTAGATATCCTAATATTTTTCAAAATATCGTCCACGGCCTGATTAAAGATTGAATGTCTCCTAACTGAGATGCAAATAGTCTGGCAATGATCAGGCTTTTAAAGCCTTTCAAATCTGGAACTCCAGCGGAAGAGCCCCACATGGTATATTGCCTCTATAAGTGTCATCCGCTACATACTATCATATGGTGCGGTGTTGATTTAGATGGTAGATTATCGAAAAAATTCCGTATTAAGTCCCTGGGACTGGTGCAAGAGGCCTGCTTACTAGGCATTGCGGGCATATTGATTGCAGCGGGGTATGAGGCGATACTCACGGTCAGTCGGCTCTTGATTTAAGGATACTGTAGCCAGACTAGGCGTACCTATGGCCATGGTATCGTACTCTACCTTGTCAAAGAACTCGGGTATAGCTGGTAGTGCGACCGAAAAAAAGAGACCCACGAGGAACTAAACTGGAGCTATGGTTCTGTGATCGACAGTTCCAACTACGGAGTCTAGATATTCACTGATGGATGAACGGAATGCAGGTTCAAACTAAGTTACTACAATTTAGTCTATCAGGGCGAAATTGTAAGCATAGCAGAAAGTGCCAAGTGGACTTCTGCTCAAAACAAAAAGTCCATAAACCTTCTAGTGGATAGCTAAGCGGCAACTAAGGCTCTCTGGAACGAAAATACCAAGCCACATAAGACTCATTGCGTTAGGCTATGGAAGCAGGCAATTACTAGACTTTTCGTAGGCAACTCAGTTAATATCATCTGGGAACTCAGTCATATAGGAATAGAAGGAAATTTATGGGCAAATCAGCCATGAGAAAAGACATATTTCACGGCACAATACTATAAGCCACATGTTTTCTAACTTGCAACTGGTTATAACCCCTTAAAGAAAATTATCCTTCATTCACATAAAATATTCCTTTAAGGAACGTTTGGAATACGCACTCTACTTTCAGAAAGTAAGAATAATAAACGGATATATTTGTATAATCCCCATAATTCTCAGAGAAATCACAGAAATTCATTTCCACGTCACTGCAATTTACAATTTCCTTTTGGTCCACGGCACCAACCGCAGCAACACAACTAAGCGCAACCGCAATACAAATAGCGGGCACTCCAATTTCGCTCCATTTCAGCTAACAAACGATGCACTCCACAGCGGCACTCGTAAGCATGGCAATGGCATACGAAATGCCTCATTATAAATGAAACAAATTGTTACAATGCTAAATGTAATTTGAGTGCTGCAAAAACAAAACGGACCGAGTCGAGCGGGGTGGGTCGAAGAGTCACGCGCAGGGATAATTTCGCCACATTTATGTGTTTTATATTTCAAAATCTTCCGCCTTTTTGCGATTCAAATGGGAACCGAGTACGCGCTTCGCCCCGCGGACCATACATCACTCGCAGCGCTAACTTTCAGCACGCCAGCCAACAACTGACGTCGTATCCACACGTACAAGCACTTGGAAAATGCACACGAACATACATACATAAATTTATATATATGCAATATATAAAAACTCATACTTGGACATTTCGCTTAACCACACTACACACCACATTACAGTGTCTAACAAACTGCGTTCGGCTTACACACAATTTTCACTTCCGCTCCTGCTATGCGCCATTTGAGCAAGTTAAACTTCCCTTGCGGTTAAATTAACACAATTTATTTGAATTTATCGCCTAATTTTTGTATCTTCCTCTCTCTCTCTCTGACTTTATAGCCACTTATCGCTGTTGCGGTATTCGATGTTCAGTGTCACGACCGTTGGCTTTGGTTACAAAACTGTGGCAGCTGCTCCTTCGCCGCTACTTTTCTAACAACTTAACTCTGTTATGACCTAATTTCATGGCGGAAATTAAGATTCTCCCACTTTAAGTTGTCTGTAAACACCGATAGCTGAAGGAATGAAGAAATCGTGCGGTCAAGATGATTTGCATGTTTACTTTATGATATTTTGTGTAACTTTCCTTTCCTCTTGTGCAATACTTATAGTTTGTATATATATTTGTTCTCCTTTTTTTGTTTTTCCAGCAGCCATTGGCAACAATGTTGAGATATCAAATTGTAGCACCCATTCCCATTAATGAAATTGAATCAGTGGCGATTTATTTGCGCCATAAATTTTTATATACCAAGCCAATACGTGTATAAATTTGTATTTCTGGGAGATGCGCGCGAATTATACTCGAACATCGAATAGAAAATTTAAATTTTTTTATATATTTTCAATTTTAACGCGGCCGTGACCTTTAGCTTTCGATGGTTTATTACTTAAGAGGTTATATCACTTGAGAATTTCAAAAACTTGAGTTTTTTTTTTGTTTATACATGCGTCAAATGTACATACATATATGTGAATATATTCTACAAGAATTTTAAGTTCATCCGGAGAATAATTGTAAACGTATTTTTACAAAAATTTTAACTTAGTACAATCGGCTTCAAAACCTTAAAAGCGTTTTTCTCGAAGCAATGTTTTCAAAGGCTGGATGGATCGACTTGAAATTTTCATACGACCTTCTCTGATATACGTATCAAATAATTATCGAAGGGATAATATTTTTTTGTAAAAATTTCGATTTTTTAGGGAGTCTGGAATATTTATTTTTCCTCAAAATGCGTCTTTTTATCAGAATTAAAAATTATAACTAATTATAACTAATTATAATTAATTATAACTAACTCTTTTTCATCATTACCTACATATCTTTCTATTGTAATACTCGTAATGAATTTTTTTTTGTTTTTTGTTTTTCGATTTGGGATCATTTTAAGCAGAAAAAACTTCCTCATTAACTAAACTTTTTCTCGAATGTCCTTGAAAAGTAATCACTGATTATTACAGTACATTAAATTCTGTAAATGTGCATTCTTGATATTCATATTTCAAATAAAATGTTAAGAAAATAATAATAACGAAAAGAACTGAAAATGAAACTATTTTCACTTCTTATAAACACTTGACACTATTCCTTTAAATGATATCGTCAAAATGAAAGAAACAGCTTGACTAATTGCAACATACCTTTTGAACCAGCGCTGGAGCACAACTTCGACGGTTGCCCACAAACAAACTGATATATGTAAATTTAGTCACTTTTCAACACTCTTCTTCTAATTATATAATTCAATAATATTGTATTCACTATTTATTAAGATTTAGCGTTAGTAGCACTGTAACAGCTGCGCGAACAAATTGTACGGAAGCCAAATATTTAAATTATTTGATTTTGACATTTCGCTGTGCACAACAGCTGTTGCAGAGCTGCATTTCCGCTTGCCACTAATGATGTTGCCGCAAAAAAGTAACCGGTTTGATAAAATGATTATTTATATTGGCATGAAAAAAGATTATCTAGAACAAATATATTTTTGATAGATACATATATGTATATGCACCATTGCAATTTTAGGATCAGGTGTAGGACAGTAAAGTCGTCGACACAAGCTCGCAGCATACAGAGTTTTACTGTAGACTAAAACTACTTAACTTATTTTTTTTTATTTACATTGTCTATATAATACAAGGATATATTAATTTGAAAAAATGTGTAGGCTGCCACCTGTATGAAAATTTTAGCAAAAAAAAAGTGTTTAGTGTAAATTTGGTAATGCAATTGAAGATATTTAAGAAAGTTTTCATTTCAAAATATATTTAGATGATTAGGGTTGCCACTTTTTTTAATATTATTGTAATATGGCGTGAAATGAAAGAGCTTTTGAATGCGCTTGCAGTTAAAGAATTGACAGGTCTACTAACTGATTGAATATTTTTGAGTAAATTCAATATTACAATATCAAAATATTTTTTGTTATGGATTTTTTCAAATATGTCCTAAACCAGTCATATCATTCCTTGAATTTTATAAACAATAATTTCATACAACATTTTACCATGTCTAAAATATTTTTTCTGAAATATGTCTCTCCTTGTGGAATATTCGATTTATCTGACAAACGAAGCGCCTTGATACTTTCAAATGGCCGCTGAAAAGCTGATAACTTTTAGTTTGAAGTATACCTCTCTTTATAGTATTTGGATTTTCCGATAGTACATGGAGCACCTTGATACTTTCAAACGCTCTCTGAACAGCTGACTTGCCTTTTTCGATTACACCTCTCCTTATGTTAGCTTAGTACATGGAGCACCATAATACTTTCAAGTCGATGCTGAACAGCTGACCACTTGAAAATTTCAAGTATACCACTCCATATTAGGTTAGGTTATGGAACACCTTACTACCTTCGAGTATTCGCTGAACAGCTGATTACTTTCGTAAGTATGTCTGATGGGTACTCAAAGTTTTGCCATTGTTCGACTTTCGAGCACATTTGGGAATAATATTGTCACTATCAGCTTACCTAGATAACTGTCAGTGAAATGAAAAATGTAGAATTATGCTAATATGAGAGTCATTAATAGAGTCCCTCGCCTTCTCAGTTCAATTATCTGCTTAAATCCTATAAATCCTAAAGATCTGAGCTCAACGCTAACTCACAACGAAGGCGTAATAAAAAATTATCATTACATTATAATCAAATAGATTGGAGTGAAACACAACCTAAGAAAAACAACAATGTAATATTAAAGGAGCGACAGTAAAATGGCAAGAACAATAAAGAAAGCGTAGAAATAATAACGCCAAGAAAGCAACACTTCAGCTAAATGCAAATGTGGCGCTGTGGTGTCAGCCGAAGAAATGAGCTGGCTGCCAACCTAGCTGACAAACCGCAAACACCAGCGCCAGAGCATGGTGCTGCACTCGGTGGGTATAGGACTGTAGAAGAATGTTGTAAGCTCACTAGTTGTGGAGGTGGCAGTATAGAGTAGAGGTAACTGAGTATGAAAATGAGTTTGCCTTTATGATATCTAGAATATGGCTGATGTTTTCGTATCCGCCTGCGGATGTCATGGTGGACGCCGGCATCGACGCGCTTTAATTATGATTATATACGCCGCAGCTGTGGCTGAGTTGGCAGCCAACTGGAGTAATAAAGACTGTGCCATGAAAAATAACAACAACAAAACGAAAAATCAGGTTCAGCCATAATGAGCAACAAAGCTGTGGTCATACAAAGTAAGACAATAAACGCAGCAAAAAACAACAAAACGAAAAAAGTAACCAGTAGGGCCAACGGCCTTGGCAGGCAATAACAAAAAGAAGAAAACACGTTAGCTTCGAATGCACCACAGCTATTATACCCTTCACAGGTGCATGTGATATCATTGGCCTCATCACCCACGCACTTATGTAGTTCTGCTTTCTCCAGACTGGATAAGAAAGCAAAGAAAATGAGTCTGGCAGGGAACGAGGGCACCCACAACTAGTCTCCCATGTCTATCTTAGAACCAGCAGTAACAGCAACAACAATGTCAGCATCGAAATCCAACGCAGAAAAACTCTTACTAAGAGGTGCTACTTCGGACTGAGTAGGCAATTGAGAAGTAAAGCCTCTCTCGACGAACAAAGACCAAACTCTATAAGTAACTTATTATTCCCGTCCTTATTATGGTCCTTTGCGCATTGGCAACAGCGAGCATTGGATGGAAAGATGATCTGTATGAGATATACGACGACAACTATAACTAGATTTGAATCGAAATCGGTTCGTAAGACAACTATATGCTAAGGTGATCAGATCTAAACAATTGTTTGGATATTATATATTGTGAAATAAAGAAGTTGTTCCTTCAAAGACCAGATTTGGATCGATGCTTTTGTATAGTAAATATATGCCCTCGTGATCCGATATCGGCAGTTTCGACGAATGAGCAGCTTCTTGAGAAGAGGAGCAAAATTTTGGAACACTAACTCAAACACTAAGGAGCTGAGGACATGTCTATATCAACTCAGCTCGTCTTGTTGATTATTTATATAACGTCTCCGAAGTTTCCTTCTAAATGTGAAAAACTTCGTGGCAAATTTATCACACCCTTTTCAGGGTATAATAATGCAAGAAGAATCAGAAGCTATATCCTGCTATCTACATATAGCGTTCATATCTTTTCTTGTTTCTCTTTTAATATTGTGCGGCCGCTCGCCCTCATAAACACACCCACTTTATGCCTGCCTTTGCTACTGGACATACTTACCCGCATATACAACCGGTATGTGAGTTATTATGCTTGTTTTGCGGTCGCGCAAGAGTTTAGCGCCTGCCGCTGCGGTTAGCGGCTGGTGCCCACTCAGTCGCCAGCGCGTGCAACGCTTCATTATGCGCGTGAAATGTCTTCATTAAAAGAAACTTAACTCTGGCCCGTTCATAACCACAAAGCAGAAGCGCCCGCGTTGGTGTGAAACGTACGAAGGATAAAAATGAAAGAGTGAAAGCAGATGTGCGCAAAAGTGCAAATTTCAACTGGACGGCATGGACTGAGTCAGCAATGCTGTGTGTGTGTGTGTGTGTATAGGTAATACTAAACACGCAAAGAAAAAACTATTTGAAAGAGTAAAATTAAAATGGCAGCACTTTGCGGTAATATTAAATTACAAGAGTGTGGTGTGTCTGTATAGTTGTTGAACAGTGTGGATGAGGATGCGGAAAATATGTCAGGTCACCACGGATGCGACCTGTTAAAAGCTCCGGGCGGTACTGCTTTTTATACAGGCGAGAAATTAAGTTCGTTCTTTCAATTATAAGAGTAGCGTGCCAGAGGAGCCAGAAACGGCAGGGAAATACAGCACAAAGATTAATTCGGGAAAAAGTAATTAGAGGATTCACTCTATAAAATTAGTAAATAATTACCGTTTGAATATTTTTAAACAAAAAGTATAAAGCAGCAATGCTCACACTTCCACTCAGTGGCAATATTTAGTGTTTTGACATCCCGTTTTAGTTTAAAACCTTTCGCCATTCCGTTATATTTTACAGGCTGTTAAGGAAATTTAAGAGAAATGCGTGGACTACATCTTAAACTCTCCTTTTTTCACCGCAAATTGAAAAAGTCCTTATACTAAGCTGTTTTATTTAAGCAGAAAGGTCTGCAAGTAGAACTTACCTTTTTTCTATTTAAAATTTCTTTATTCGAAATCATATTGATAGATTCTCATACAACAACTCTCTAACAAAATTAGTAGAAAGCAAAGTTAACTGTAAAAATTAAATATTGTGCTTGCGAAAGCCATGCCTACTCTAAGTTGTTCAACAATAACAGCAGTCGAAGCCACTGATCAAATATGGCCCGGATTGGTCTACATAAACTGTGCTCGCAACCACCGCCTACTCTAAATTATTCAGCAATTTCAATAGGCAAAGTGTTTGATCAAATTTGATCCGGACTGGTCCATATAAACTGCTCACACAACCGTCGAGTAGTTTCAAAACGTGGGTTTATAAATATGACATCGGAACAATCCAATAATTTAACGAATGTGGCTCCAGAAATGAGCTGAGCTTGAAAAAATCAAAATTCTCTTAAGGCACTGAAGGTCATCCCAGCTGATTTGTCAGTCCGGGTCAAATTTGATCAAATGATGTCTCTTGAAAATATATATCTCCAAGGATCGACCTTCAGGCATTACATTAGGGACCACAGGTGATAAGTAAGGGATACAAAATTTAAGATTAGATGAGGTGTAAGCTGCGAACACTAGTACCGTTTTCTCGACACCCTGACTTACTCTATGAAAGTCTCTTGTTTTGTCCTCAAATTTGTGCTATACGAGAGAACTATTAACAGTAAAAGTAACAGAAATTCAATAAAGTTTACGATATTTAGCTCCGACTCGCTAAATACAATCGTACAACACCTAAGAATTTAGTCGTAGCATTGGCTTGAAGTCATATGACCAAGCGGTGACAATGTCCCGTCCTCTTGATTTGAAGTGAAGAGGGAATGGGCAAAACCTATTCATCACAACTCAATTCGATCAAATTGTATTCAAATTGTAGTAAAGCTATAAAGGCTCGTAACACTACTAGTTCCTGACACAAACGAATTAAGACGCTATAAAAGGTTACCTCAATCTGTACTTCAGCATTACGGTAACCACTTGCCACTATCACGTTTTATGCGATCGTTCTCACGCTCTCACTTGACTTTATTCCATTCACTTAAACATTCATTTTGTTCATTTACGCCATAAAAAATTCACAGCACCCAAAATTATACGAGTGATAAGCTTTTCGGAGCCTTAACGACTTTAGCTGCGTATCAAAGTGGAGCCTTTTTATTATTATTCTTAGCTTTTGTTTGTCGACCACCCACAGCGTTACTTATCTGGCAAATCATAAAATAGCGAGCAACCATACTCAAAAATTCTTAAATACCAAACGAAAATAAAAACCACAGAAACAGTAATTCATAAAAGTACACCGACATTTCACGTGGCTGTGTGTTTGTTTTCAACTCATTTGCCAATACAAAGGAAATGGGCAACGAAAAGTATGTGTGCGAAGTACCTTCGGTTTACCCGAAAAATATAAATATTCGTTGTGTTGAGCTCATAATAATTTTTCATAAAAATCAACAGAACAGACCGTTGAAAACCCAACAATCAACCCAACCTCCGTCCGTACGTGTGCGAGTACTCCTAGAATGGTTGTTTATGATGCCGCCAGCCGCGCTGCAAATGCCAGCTGCTCACTCGGCCACATAGCGGTGCTGTGTCATACACATCATTCTTCATTTGTTGTTGTCGCATTCGCAGCTGAAGTCCTTTGCACAACAATTTGCGCTTTAACCGCATCACTCATTCTTTCGTCATGGACTTGGGCTCTGCCATTACGTATTCATTATGTTTATTAAACATGAAAATGCTGCGTATAAAAATCGTTTACCCGAAAAAGTAAAAGTGTTGGGCGAAAAACAATTACCAAAAGCTGTTTAGCTAAAATTGCTAAGAATAATTGTCAAAAAATTCTGCGATAGAGCGTGGAAATGAATTCACGCAAGACTGTATAGACGAAAGTGCCCTTTTAAAGGGAACCTATGTACCTGAATGTATGAAGTATCACGACTTGCTTGGGTGCTGGGTCACACCGAATTCCCTGGTGACTGAAAAGAAAGAGCGCCGTTACTCTAATTTCAGCAGATTAGCAACGAGTTGGTACTCCGCTCTCCTCTTGCGTACCAGCATTCGATCTATAGACCACCCAAAAGCTTAGCAAACGCTGGTCAACAATAAAATCTTGTGGCACTCTGATTTTCTTATGGTCCACAGTGGTCGCTAGGTGTTCTTTAAACTAATTGCTTTTAACAAGGCAAAGTTGGAGCTCTGATTAGCCTCTACCCATTTGGCTCATATTCGGTGAGGTTACATACATATTATGTCGGATGCGAATTTCCACAGGTATATGGAATAACACGAAGTAGAATCATTTAGATATCTTACGAACTTAGCGAAGATGTTGAAATCGAAGGTGGCTAAAAATTTTCGTTGATTTATTAGGTGAGCCGTGCATTGCAGTTTTGGAAATTACAAATGATCAAGAGTTATTCACAGCTCTTCAAGTGGCATTCTACGTTTATATTTGATAAATAATTAACAGAAAATTTAGAACTTTTCTTCAAATGCTCTTGAAGTCTAGATAATTCCTTTACAAGAGTTCTCCAATATTTAGAAAAAATGCCTTTTGATATTGGTGGGAAAGTGGTGTCAAATACAGGCCCTACTCCTGGACGCTATCTTTAAGTCTTTATACATATTTCCTGAATCCAAAAAATGGATTAATAGCTCTATTAACACCAACAACGTCAGCCTCGAAATCCAACGTAGAATAACTCTTTCCAACAGGTCCTACTTTGGACAGAGTAAGCGATTGAGAAGTACATTCCTCTCTCGTTGAAGAAAGACCAAACAATATGGTACTTTGCGCATTTGGCAACGGCGAATATCGCAGTCCGTGGTACGATGAGCTGTACGTCTACGCTACCTAGATCTGAGAGTGTTCGACGCAGTACCTGAAAGAGAAAGCCAGTTGGAGAAGGACCTTTCTACACTTGAATTCTCCAAACTGCGAAAAGGTCTGCTGTAAACTCGCCTATAACCGCGTAAGCGGTGTCTAAGCCACTGAAGAAGAAGAATAATAGGTCTATTATATTTCCTAATTTTTATGTTGGAATCAACTTCTCGAAATCCAAGATATCCAGAAGCTTTGCTGTATATTTCTGCGTTCGGTTCGTGTGTAAGTTATTAAATACTAAATA
This sequence comes from Bactrocera latifrons, assembly GCF_001853355.1. Lineage (NCBI taxonomy): Eukaryota > Metazoa > Arthropoda > Insecta > Diptera > Tephritidae > Bactrocera > Bactrocera latifrons. Next base: position 516,719 of record NW_017535753.1, on the reverse strand, counting down.
TCTAATATCTTAAATTCTCACACAGTTACACCACTTACTGCCCACTGTGACTACTCCCTACTACTACGACTTAATTAGGAAATAGCCCCCCGACCACTGCGGCCGGCTTCGTTTTTCAAATGCTACCCTTTAACGCAAGGACAGAGCATTTTTTTCGCCCACACCACACCAACGCACACAACACTTTGCCTACAACGATTTCCTTTATGATGGAAAGCTTGTTGTGCGTGAAATTATATTCTCATTATTTTCTGTTTGTCCGCCATTTTTTATTGCCTTTTCTTATTCGAGCGTTTTGCCAAACAAAAAAATACTTCTCAAGCACTTCGCCCCAAAAAAAAACCGAAATGAGAATTTCTTCCTTCCTATATTTTATGCCCTTATTTAATTTTTATTTGGTGAGCTTTCGAGTTCTATTGCCCAAATTATAATTTAGACGAAAATATTCGGAAAGCATACAAACACAAGCAGTAAATTAAAAACGTTTAATGCGAGAAAGTGCATGCAAAGCGAAATGCGGCATGGCGTTTGGGGGTTTCGAGTGGCGAACCCATTTTGCTGTGTTGTTGTGACGGCAAGGCTTCCGGTTACTATTCGGAAATTCTGTGTGTAAAAAATGCAAACAATTTTTGGAATTTCTGTTTGTATTATTTGTGTAGATAACTCGTAGCTCGAGCTTTTGATAGCCGGTGCTGTGTCCCTTTGGCTCTGCTGGCCGTGTGTTACTTACGGCCTTTGCTGCTGGGGGTTGAAGTATGATGTAGTGTTCTGATGTGGAAGAGTTGTTGATTACTTTTTGTTGACTGCGACAATTGGCATTAATTACCGTTAGTCATGAAACACGCAATATCAAAAATACCGACAGCTGATGTTATGAGCCTATGGGAAGAGGTAGGTGAGTCCGAATTGGTCACGCGTCTTTAGCTTGACTGTTTGCTGGGCCGCCAAATTTACTTCAATATAGTCGTACAACCACACATACGTCGGATTATTAGCGGGACGTACAATGAAGTTGCATGTCAAACATGTTGGACATGACCCATAAAATGGAGTCGAAGAGGAAATCATGAAATCAACAATATATACTAGGCGGGAAGGAAGCGCTTTCACCCCTTGTACAAATTCCTGCAAACAAACTACGGCAGATATAAAATTCACCAGATTAAGTGATTTCTGGGTTGCATTTCAAGCGATTTGTAGTGATTGTTGTTTGAGCGTTGCTTAAGCCCTTTTGTAATTTGTCGCGTTAAATAAAATAATCCCCTTGTTAAACCATTTTGTCAAAGAATATAAAGTTCCATAACATTAAACATCTGTCAGCGATTAAAGCGAAAAAGTGGGAGTCCACAGATTAAAGTGTTGCTATGAGCGACTTTATTGAGCAGAAAGTTGAGATATAATATATACAAACACTTAACGGTAATGCTAACTACGCACACTGCGGATCGTGACTAAAAATATTTAAGAACAATTTGAATATATCTCTTAAAAAGGACGAATAAAGTGAAACTTAACCTTTAAAACCTAGAGAACCTATTGGGAGAATATTTCTGTGCGCAGATAATTGCACGTATTGGGTCAGTCGATTGACCACCAAGATCGTGTGATATCACACCGTCAGACTTTTTTCTGTGAGGATATGTCGAGTCTAAAGCGGACAATCTAACTTCGATTCAAGCCTTGGAGCAAAACATCACGCTACGGTTGAACCATCTGAGGCGTAGCCGCGGCCAACATTTGAAAGAAAAAATCTTAAAAAAATAAAAGAAATGTTCTTCCGAATGACGGTAAACATTTCCCATTAAATTAGAAGTTTCTGTGTTTTTTTTTTTTTATTCTTTGAAACAGTAGCGTAGGGTCCATATGGAATTAGTTTATCGGCTGATTTTTACTCTGGAAAAAAGTTGAGTAACGAGTTCCAATCACGGCTACAGAAACGACGAAAATATTGCAGTTGAGTTTTGGGAAATCTGCTTTATCACGAACACAAGTATTTGAGTGACACAAAGCATTCGAAGAGGATCGTGAAGTCATCGAAAAGCAACCGCATACGAGTGCTCTATTCATCTTTGTTAAAGACATAGCGAAAAAAAAAAAATAGTGCTGGAAAATTATTGTGTTGGCATTAAAGAAATAGCAGAAGATCTCAACATCTCTTTAGGATCGACTCAGCATTTTTTGGTAAATGTTTTGGGTATGAAACGTGCCAATTATAGACTCGTACCGAGAATCACGAATCTGTTGCAAACACGAACCAAACGAAACTGTTCAACAATCTAACAAATTGAGTTCAAAAAATTATGCGATCAAAAATTCAAAATTCCCTTGAGTCATCCAGGAGAGGCTTATAACAAGTGTGTGGATAGTTGGATCAAGCGATAACAAAGATCAGTATTAAAATGCTTGAAATGTAATTTTTTATAAATTACATGTTTGTTTATTATCAGTTGGTGCGGAGAAATACGCTCCAGAATTAGGCATACTGCAGCCTTTTATGTTACTGGTGCACTACAGTATATTTCAAGCTAAGTCTTTGCTATTTCGAAAGTCTGGGAGCTGGCCTCTAATGCACCTACAGATAATTTCATCAACTTAGATCGCATATCGGCCAGAAGTGTCTTGGGAATCAGGGCAGCAGTGAAAAGTGTTCGTCAGAAATAAGAAGCTTCACTTCCACTGGATGCCAGACCACAAAGGCATTGGGGGCAATGAAATAATGAACGAGGTTGTCAAGAATGGTGAACGGCTAACGGCCGAAAACGTGATTGATATTGTCTATACGACGATCTATCTGGGAGCAGAACTGCAAATGTCATGTGTGAAATGGTAACAAAATTCCTATTGGCGGCATGATCGGAATACTAACTAGTGGTGGCTGCACAAGCCCGCAGAATGAGGCTGACAGATCAAAAATACAGCAGAAGATGTCAATAGCAAGGCTTCAGGAAACATTGGTGTATCTCTTGTGCGCTTGGCTCGGATTGACAAGATTAAGCTGTAAGCATTTGGGGTCCCCACAATATGACACACTGGAGGAGGTATCGATAGTGAAATCACAGAGTCCGTTAAAATTCGAGTAAAGCGCAAGCATCCTAAAGTGTGACTACTCCTCATGGACCTAGTAACTGAACTACTATATGGTATTTTAAAGGACCAGAAGTGGTCTATGCGTGGCTCATTGGCCTACCAGATTAACCTAACCTAAACTATTAGTTATATAAGCTACCTAGCAACTCAGTTCGTAATCATTTTCTTTTGGAAACTGATAGTAGGATAACAAAATTTTGTTCTACTTTAATATAATATTGTTAATAGGGTATTTCGATATGCGTCGTTTTGTGAGGCTCCGAAAGTGAGTTCTTCGATTCTTACTATGTTTGAATTTATTGAACAAAGAAGTAAGATAATGTACCATCCCATACTGGACAAAATTCACCTTTTAATGTGATCATAATAGATTTGCAAATTTTGTAGAGACACGTTCCAATCTCACAGCTTGCCAGTACAATAGGTCATTTATATAAATGAATCAACAATTCGGGTTCTAACATAACTGGCATTATTTTTTTTATTCTCCACAACAATTCAGTTAGCCTTATTGAAAATCAGCTTTTTACCTCCACTTCTTAATAAAGCAGTTTCAATTTCTAACCTCAAATTTTTCATGAAATGCGCACAAAAGTCTAAAATTCGTATAAATTGAACATAAATAATTTCAAAAGGAATTCTCTGATTTTAATGAAAGATGTAAGCCATTGATGTGAAAATTGCTAATATGCCCAGACATCAAGCAATAAAGTCAACTGTGAGCACAATGCATTTTATTCAAATGCAAAGCACAGACTGGTCAAGGCAAAAACAAAAAATGTTTAATAAAAGCAAAAAAACAACAAAAACTAACAAATGTGCAGAATAGAATAAATTGAAAAATGGCCAAGCAGCCTAACTTGACGCATCAATAAATCGGTAAAATTCAATAAACAGTATTACTACAACAACAATAGCAAATTGCAGCTCACTTTGTGAAGCAGCACAGCTGCGTCCTTGCTGGCGCTCGGAAAAGTGCTCCCTGGGCGCATATTTACAACTGCTATGATTTATCGCATTTGTATTTTGTATTTCTCCCGCCCTCATGCAGATGTCTACCTTTCTGCCATTGCGCCATTTTGCCGACAGTGCACACCTCATCAGTTCGATTGGCAACAAATCAATTGGAAATATTCGTAGCTCGGCGTGACGGATTTAATTCGTACGCATTTGCAAGTGACAAAAGTTGAATGAGACACGAGTATGTACATGTATTTGTAAAACGATTCATGTGCAAATTTCTCGAGAAACTCTTTGTAAACGATTTTCTTTTATGCGAGCGGATTCTTAGCCTGAGAATGCATGAAGTGTAACGGTGTGTGTTGGTAACCAAATATTACGGTACAGTATTTGCAGTTGGCCAATAGGAAAATAGTGCCTTATTTTTGATTGACTAGGTTGACAAGTGAGGTTATGTTGGAGGTTTTTACTCGCAAATTATACTTTTTTACATTTAAATTAGAAAATTGCTGCTTTTATAACAATAAAAAAATGTTAAGATTGGAAACATTTCTTGGTTATGAAATATGCAAATTTTACGAATTTTTCAACCCAAACATCGTGAGTACCTTAAACGAAATTGCCGCTGTCTTGTCTACACCCTGTTAGTGTTGTCAATTGCACTCACTCTCAAAGCTTGTCACTTCCAGTTGGGTTATTGCGGTAGCGAAAAGCTTAAAATGCAGTTCTCAATCAACACTTTTGACATCGTTCGATGAGTTTTTATATTGCTCTGATTACAAGCACATTTTTATTGAGAGGTGCACAAATCAATGCACTCAATTATATTTGAAGAAGAAATTTCAAAGAATTTTTCACAAATATATTGAAAATAATTTCTAAAAAGCGCAAGTTACTGAAGATGCAATTATTCAAGCAGAAAGTTACAATTAATTTATTTCAAATGCTTTAAATCTGACTTCTATCTAAAAGGTAAATAAGAATCCAGCAAACCTTGTTTGAAGTTCTCTAATCCGTGTTTAATATTTTTTAAGAAAAATTGTATAGATTAAAATTGTAAACTGGAAAGAGCTCATAACTGAGAATATCAAAAAATTAATGACTTTCGTAAAGTTTTCGAAGGAAGCATACTAAAGCTACTTTCGAATGATGTTGCCGCATAACCAAAATGTCCAACTTAGCAAAATATGAAATCCGGTAAACATAAATCGGACGATGGAATCATGTGAGAAGTTCACGCAAGTGAGGAAAGTTCTCTGAGCGCCATTCGCTTTGGAGTCAGAAACGAATCTTTTACATATGGCTCAAGGAGCTCACGACTTCCGGTCTTCGACCAATTATCCTCTGGGTAGCCAAAGAACATCCGTTTGAAGGCGAACCATCACTCCCTAGGGTTGTGCGCTGGGTTTGGGACCGCCACGTAAAAAATGGGCATCTCCGAGCCGTTCGATACGAAACGAGGTCACTGCTGGAGAAAATAATTCGAGCTGCAGAGCTTAATCGAGCAGATACAATCTTCTATAAGAGTCTACAGCTGCTAACGTATGCCGATGATATTGATATCACCCGCACCGTTATTTCTGCTTTCTGCAGACTGGATAAAGAAGCGAAGCAAATGGATCTGATAGTGAACGAGGGCAAGACGAAATATCTCCTGTCTCCGCACTCCCCACTAGGCTCCCACGGCACTGTTGACAGTCATAATCAAAGTTGTAGATAACTTCGTCTATCTTGGAACCAGTTAACACCAACAACAGTTCAGCCTCGCAATCCAACGAAGAATAGCTCTTGCCAACTAATGCTGCTTCGGATTGCGTCGGCAATTGAGAAGTAAAGTCCTCTCTCGACGAACAAAAACCAAACTCTGCAAGTCACTCATTATCCACGTCCTTCTGTATGGTGCAGAGGCATGAACGATGACAACATCTGATGACACGGCGTTACGAGTTTTCGAGAAAAAAGTTCTGCGGACGATTTATGGTCCTTTGCGCGTTGACCACACAGAATATCGCATTCGATAGAATGGTGAGCTGTACGAATTGTACGACGACATTGACATAGTTAAGCGAATTAAAAGACAGCGGCTACACTCAGATAAGATCCCAGATGACGTAAAGATCGAAATTTTCGATGCATTTTGTACGAGAAATTTATTTTTTTCTTCAACTCAAACTTGAAAGGGATGGGAAAGCTCAAGTTCATTGACATCTTGAAATCTCAAAACTTCTTGGTATCTGCCCGAAATAAAAACAATTTCATTATTCCTCAGATACGGCACGTCAAACTGTCAATCAGCTAATCAGTCTGACTCCTGCAGAACTAGATAGAAATGTACAAACATAATTTGCCAAATAAACAGCAACAACAAATACTTATTAGCGAACTGTCGTGTCGTGTTGCCTGATTTCCAATTTTATTTATAACTTATTCAGATTACTTTGACAGCACTGACGAACAACAGTGAAATGTAACACAACATTTGGATTACCCCTACCAACGTAACGGTATGTCTACAGACATGCCGTTGCGTTACGCAAAGATTAACGAGAACCCAGCGCAGGGTGAGTATGTGAGTATATGTGAGACGAGCGCGCCATACGAACTGATTAAGCCAATTAATCTGCAGCGTTTCACATATTTTCTCGTGTTTCAGCGAGAATTAATTTGCACGGCACGACGAAAACAAAAGACGGGAGTTTGACATGCAAAATAAAGTGCATTCCGAAGTAAGTATGTAAGTGTTGGTGTGTAAATATGTACGTGTGTTAGTATTAAAATGGGTAAACTTAAGTCTTAAGTCCTGTCTTTACTTTAGTTGCTTTTTGTAAAACATTTTCTATTAGCTAATGATTAAGTTCGCAACACTTTCCTTATGCCTACAATTATAGAAATTAGAAATAAAAAGGCCGAGACTTTGCAAACATACCCAGCAAGAAATATTTTGCATCAAAATGTATACAAGTAGTTAATATTAGTGGCTCAACCTCGTTAGTCACCGATATATTATATAATGCTACATTGCAAAGCAAGAAATTTATATAAACAGGGTGGTTCATGTGTGTGATTCTTTACATGATGAAATGTTACAAACTTTTCCAAAACAATCTCTTGAAGGACCCACTCGAAATTTTACTAAAAACCTGAATTTTTATAACATGCATAATCTTGGTGCTTTCCAAAATCCTGTTTTTTTTTTTTGTCCGTATGTATGTATTAATGCGACCTAGTCCCTCAATTTTAGAGATATCGATCTGAAACTTTGCACGCAATCTTTTCCCTCCAAGAGGTTGCTCATTTGTCGGAACCGTTGATATCAAACAGCTATAGCATATAGCTGTCATACAAACTGAACGATCAAAAGCGTGTTTTTGTATGAAAAATATTTTTTTTGACGAAATATCTTCACGAAATTTGGCATGAATTATTACCATTTGATATGATGCAATTTCTGAAGAAATCATTCAGGTAGAATCACTATTGCATACAGCTGCCATACAAACTGAACGATCGGAAGTAAAATTTTGTTCAGAGAACTTTTTGATTTGACGAGGTAACTTAACATAATTTGGTGTAGCTTGTTATCTAAAGCAATAATGCAATATTCGAAGAAATTGTTTAGCTCAGATCACTATTTCATGTAGCTGCCATACAAACTGAACGATCGGAAGCAAGTTTTTGTAGCGAATCACTTGTTTTTGTGAAGGTTATTATTTTTTTAATGTTTTCCATACTTTGGCTTCAAAACATTTCCATTTTAAGGAAACTATAAATATTTTTCAATCATAAAATAGTGGTTTTCTTACTTGACAACTTCTCTCAATATTAGCGATAAAAAAAAATAATATGAACCACCCTATACATAAATATAAAATTATAACATAAAATTCACTTGTTTGTATTCTGAAAATGCATATTCTTCTAATTTAACTTTCACAATGTACAAATTCCATTTTCCCATTTTTTTAAAGCTACCAAATCGAAATTGCGCCACAGGGTGCCTCCTCAATCTCTATCCTTACTAGTAAACGACATAGGCTCCCTAGGTTATTCGTTTTACAATTGTCATGCTTACATTTCATATTAATGCATGTTCACGTCCAAGCAATTTTTGTGAATTTCCAACAAAAAATAGAAAAAAGCACGCCTACATAAATATACTAATTTTTGTATATGCCCATTTCCTGCACAATTTACTCAGTAACGCTTGACGAACAAACACTTTCCGGCTCGCCATAATATGCTGACTAACGGCAGTTCATTTTCCTCACTACCATTTCCATCATTGTCCAGCAAAACATTACCTTCCTTCTTATATCTTCACACACACGCACACACCTAAAAATGTGGCTTAACTTCCTTCTGCTGCTCGGTATCCTTCCTTCCCGGATAGATGCTGTTTTCCACTGCCAATTGGTCTGCCTTTTTGCTGTCATTTCTGACCATATTCACCTCGAACACGAACGCACGCACGCACATACACAAACACACTTACAGATAGGTTGACGTGTTCAGTCGCAATGTCCTTTTATATGTGTGTGTATTTCACTCCATTTACTCCGCGTCTTTCCTTTTAAGTGTGTCCTACGCCTGTTGGCTACACATATGTTTTCTGTTTTTTTTTTTTTTTTTNTTTTTTTTTTTTTTTTTTTGCAATTTGTTTGCATGTAAAAATGTTAATGACAGTCGTGCAAATGCAATGGCACAGCTTACCATAATGGTAATGATAGGCAACATTTACAAGCTTTCTCTCGGACATTCAATATGGCCATACATGGTCATATAACTACATTGGGTTTTGAATGCACTGAGAGAAAATGAGTTTTCGGTAATGCAATCAAATATTTTATAATTTTAACATTTGCTTAATTATATCTTCAATGAAATTTCGCCAATTGAGTTAATCAAAAACTTTGAAAGGCTCTATAGTCAGAAGCTCCTTTAAAATCAAGTTATAGGAGTCACTGCTCGCCTCATCAAAAAAACTCACCATTGCTTACACATCTCTTCAAATGCTATTTTTTTTTTCTTTTTTTTTTTTGTCCTGGATATCTTAGCAAATTTTGATGCTTTCAAGTGTCCAGATTACGAGCTTATTCTTGAAAATATTAGGTGTGCTCTTGTTTTTAAGATAATTGCATACTCATCGCCAAATACTCAGATTTTGGATACAAATGGATATGAATACGAGGGTGAAACGTCTACACCAAAGTTATTTCTCAAAATAAGCTCACTGATTTAATACCTGATTAAGTTGAGAATGATGAAACAATTCGTCAAACCGTTGGAGTTGGAAAGATATTTATTTTAGATACTATGTTTATGACATTTGTAGAAAATTTTCAAACTTAGTATGGAGTAGCTGCGAGAGACAAAGAGTCCCGAGTTTAATGCTGTTAATCGAAATTTTCTTAGGTAACCAAATTGTCCAAAATATGCTGATAAACTTTAAGAGCAAATTTGAGTATCAAGTTAGATTATATTCGCATTCATCTGGATAAATTTATCTCAAACCGTCGTTTAAAAATTTTGATCGGTCCAGCAGTTCTTCCAAATTTCTCTCTAGCAATTCTAATAACATTGTTTGAAAAAAAGGCGTTTGAAGTTTTGGGAGCCGGAAACCCATTGTTATAAATCCGCTTATATCTCTGAAACTATTTGCCGAATCAACCTTACAATTTCGGAAAATATTCTCAAATATAACGATATGTAAAAAAAACTGATTTTTTTATTCCAAAGCAGGATTATATAAAGCTGTGGTAGTATGCTAATTAAACTTTAACCTGAAGTAGGTGGTTTGAATTATTGTAAAAAGCATTTTATCACAACCCTATTATGTATTTTCTAATTTGTCAAGATTGAAAATTTAATAAGAATTTTCTATTCTGTGTCGTCTGTAAACTATTTTCTTGATAAATCTTCAAGATAATGAATGATCTTTGCTGTTCTTCTAAGAAATAGATCGTCGCATGCAATATCTAAGAAATTTAACGAGAAGTTATTAATCCATTTTCATGGAGTGATAGAGATTTAAGCAAAACTTTCGTTTGGCACGTGAAATTCGTCGTCATTTTGTTGAAGAACTGGCCCCATATGATAATTATAAGACTGTAAGAGTCCCTTAGCTTTACGCTTCTTTGGACATGCCTCATAACAAAAATGTTTATGTAACAACAAATGAGCAGAAATTAGCTGTTTCCACTTGCATTAATTCAAAAGCTATGCAGAATTACTAAAAGCATTTAACTTGATACAAATCTTGATAAATGATCAATATTTGGGGAATTTGTGAAGTTCGCAGAATAAGGGTGTAAGTTGATTTCTCCGGAAGTTGCTGCTGCTGCGTTTCAGAACAGGTTTTATAAATAGCTCTTGTATTTAGAATCGACAGATTTATATAGAAGCTAAAGGAATCAAGAAGGAAAAGAGACGTAGAAATTAAGTTCGAACGATTTTGCTCATGGGGTTCGATGACATATTGTAGCAAGAAGTTTCAGTTGTCCTCAGAGTTATTCAAAGTACATATTAGTAGATACTCAATGTCAATCAAAAACTAATCTTAAGAATTGGAAGTTAAAAAGAAAAACAATTAAGGAAGAGGTGAATAAAATTCTAACGGTAGACCGTATGTAATTTTCGAATTAAGTTGAAGCCTTTAGCGCATTTGTTAAATAACATTAACACGTGGACGACAATTGGAGGGAAAGCCAATACAATTGACAGCTACCTATATTAAGGTATTTCTTTTTACGTGAATAATTTCTTGCCATGGTTCGAAATAACAAAAATCCAAATACGAACTTTGTTTCTTATATAAAAATAAATAAAAGAGTGCTTTAGAAAAATTAATCGAAAGCAATGAAAAAATTCACAATTTTATTTTCCTTTACTTTTTCATTCAATAAGACGTAAAAATATTGATAATTTGTTCGAATATAAAAAATTAAATATTTTGTTAGAATTTTTTATTGTTACAAACAGTTAATAGTGTATACTAACAAAGAAATTCCGAAATCTTTGGAAAAATATATTTTAAACTCGGCCATTACGACGCCATTGCCGGTGACCCCTCGGAAAAAAGATGTGCCGCGTTGGCAAGATAACTCCTTACGGGATCATCTAAAGTGAAAAAAACTGTTTTAGTTAAAACTTTAACTTACAACTTGGGTGAAGGAAAAAAATGAAAATTAGATTTTTCGCAGACATTCTTACAAAAAAATGAAAATTTCGCGAAATTTTTTTCAAATATTTGTAATCGAAAAAATCCTTTCAAGTGCAAGTCTTTAAGAAATGTATATCAAAGAACTGTGTAAAATTTCATAAAGATCGGTTGAGTAGTTCTCAAGAAATCTTGTTCACCAACTTCAAAMRCACAGTTTCGAGAAATACGCGTTTAAAGACGGCGCACTTAGTTTAGCTTAGCCTTGAGCGCACAAGTTCTCAAAGCTGTATATCCTAAACTGTTACCTGAATCAACTTGAATATTGAGAACAATATTCTAGAGGTGCTGTAGAATTTAATAACACAAAATCGATTTTTTGATATACGTAAACACAACTAACCCTTAAAAAGCATTTATTTGGTAATAGATAGCTCAWTTACTAAAATTTATAATTTCTAAAACTAAGAAAAGCATTATCCCCTCCACTTTTCGCCAGTGTATGCCACAAGCAAATTTCCGCACCCTAATATTAAGTGATTGCTGAGAGAGAAGGAAGTAAAAAAGAGACGTAAATAAGAGTATGGAAATTTACTGGCATGCGTTCAGAACGATAAGCGGATTGCGCTAGCTAAGTATATTACAACAGCCAGCGCCGTTTTCACTTTGCAATCCACAGCAATTCGATTTGATTATAAGCATATCCTATTGSACACATATTGTAGATGCATGTAAGTATGTATGTGTGCCAAGTGGTGAGGTGAGTTTCGGTGTAAGGCTGCAGGCGTCAAAGGTCACTCAATATTAATTTGCAGCAAACGCTAAGTGTGGGTAATTGTATTTGTTTTCATTTTGACWGAGCAGTCTGCGATTTACATACMCGCRCCRACAAATAAAAGTATTAACAAGAGCAAAATACCGAAAGAAAGTGTGCAAAAAGAAATGCAAAAAAGCGTCAAACACTAAAACCAATTTCCAATTTCCTAATCGACGTGCACATTATGGTCGAGTATTTGCCTAACGGTAAACAACAACTGCTGACGAGACCGCCGAACCGACTTTGTCAGACTCGCACCCGCATGCGGCGACCACTAAGCCACGTAAAGAATAGAGAAGCAGCTGAAGAAGGGCAGTCGACGAAGACCCACGAACTGGACGCAGACGTCAACTGCTTGTGCCTGCTTGTGCCTGCTTGTGCCTGCTTGTGCCGCCAATAATACTGGCAGCAAAAAGTCAGCTGCAGAAAATAAAAATAATAAGCTGCAACAGGGAGAAGAAGAGGAATGGGGAGGAGAGTGCATAAAACACATTGTAGTTGTGTGGCGGCGACAGCRATATTGGCCATGGCACTGACGGTAATTGAAACTAAAAACGACTAAGAGCAACACAAAGGTGACGAAGAARTGTTAGCASCGCAATGAATGAGTGGATGAACATAAGACCTRTGAGGRCTGAATTATCGTTTCAAGCATTATATACAACTAGACACTAAATCTCACGATATGTGTGTGTATTAAGTGAATTTTGTATCTTTGCCAGTGTGATGTAATGAAAATCCACTTTAACCAAGCGTCTAAGCCATTACCGGGGCGTATACATAACATTTTAGTGCATTAAAGCGTATATATGTATACCATATATGTGAGAGGGTCTGGCAGCAGGGTTAGAGTCGAGACATAGGATCACAACAATTAAAATAAAAACGAACAGCGCAGAATGCTAATTAAAAGCGAACAACAGCAACAAAACTATTTTTATACCCGAGTCAGTAAACAATAAAACGACTTGTATGGTAATCGACAGCTGTTGGTGTAGGCACATCAACCAACAAAGGCAGCTGCTCCAACGCGGCAAAGGTTTACAGAAAATGCRCGCATACATATTTCAAGTTAATTTTGCCTTATTTCGCTCATGTGTGGATAAAAGCGCGGTATAATACATTTACATTTCCGCCGGGTAAGGATTGTTTAAAGCCGGAGCGGCTCAGATTCAACCCATTTTACTTGGGTAATGCTACTTTTCACACCCTGCAGTGGGTATATTAAGTCCGACACGAAAGTTGCTACATTGCAAAGGAAACATCGCAGCCTCCATGAAATTTATATAAGAATAATAATATTGGATATTGGGTAGTCGAAAAAGTCTTTTCGTATTTCCAATCAAACTTCAACTTATTTWTTATATTTMTAATGAACTTTAATGAGCCAAATATGTACTATTTTTTTCGACCAYTTTTTGCCATTTATCCGCTAGAAACATTATTCTATCAGTGTAAAACTTTTCTGGTTTCTCGGCGAAAAACTATGACAAGTAATTTTCRCAGGCTTCTCTCGAAGCCAACTTTACTCTATTAAGTGAGTTCTGCATTGACCGAAATAAATCGTAGTCAGATGTTGCAAGGTCAGTGCTATACGGTGGATGCATCAAAACTTCCCAGCCAAGCTCTCCAAATTTTTGCCCAGTCATCAAAGATGTGTATAGTCTAGCGTTGTCCTGATGGAAGAYGAAGCTCTTTCTGTTAATCAGTTCTGGCCGTATTTTTCGATTRCTTGCTTCAATKTCRACTGTTGTTSACAGTAAAATGTAGAATCAATCGCTCGACCAGKCTGGCGCAGCTCATAGCGGATGATTCCTTTCCAATCCCACCAAACACTCAGCATAACCTTTRGAGGCGTCAATCCTGCYGTTCTATCTATGMTCTTTTTCACATATTATTGTCGTATTTGATCCACTTTTCGCCTCCTGTTACCATTCGCTGCAGAAATGGTTCGATTTCATTTCGTTTCAGCAAAAAATCGCAGATGTAAATTTTTTACAGACAATTCATATGGTACCCAAACATCGAGCTTCTTTTTGAAGCCAGCCTCTTTTTGTTTGATTCAAAACCATTTCAGGATTAATGCTAAATTCCTTAGCCATATSATGGCTTCTTATGTGACGGTGCCGTTCAATCTTTYCCGATGTATGTGCCCACGCTTCATATAAACTTGCCAAGAAACGTCACTTTTATTAAGTTTAAGCTGAGTTTTAAGGCGCAGCAGCCACTACTAAATAAGCACGGCAGTCAAGTTCAACGCGGGCAGCTTTATTTGAGACCAAGGCAAGAGCAGCGCCAACAAGCAAGCGCTAAAAGCAACGTCATCGCAAACACAAGCTTATATAGTGACGAAAAMTTGTACATATGCTTTTACTAAGTTTCATAAGAAGCAAAGGAAAAGGCTTACTCCAAAGCAGCATTAACTCTAACTGACCCTGCTGCATTGGGGCTTCAGTTTGCTTAGCTTACGTGCAAGAAACCTTGGCATACAAGCGCATACAGGTGGAGCTGCGAGCCGAGCAGGCGACAGTAGTCCACGTCAATGATACTTACACGCTCACACACATACACACACACACACACACTGTCACTTCAGACGTAATAGCAGCGGTTGTCACCTTTTGTCCTTTCAGCTCGCATAAGTTTATCCATATCCGTTTACTTGAGCACTCATGAGCCCACCTCCACCCACATACTTATATTCTTGTATGTATGTAGTAGTAGGCAGCCGAGTAGTGATATATTTACATGTGTATGTGTGTGTTAGTTTCTTTGCATTTCATTGCTGCCATTGCGCATTCATTTTGCGCCATTTGTTTAGCTCTCACGCCTACCCCGCCTCTCTTAGAGCGTCAACATCCACTTACAGTTACATAGCACTGTTGCATTTCAAAGGTTACTGAGTGAATAATTAATGTGACTACACGAGCTGAGTGTGTGGGTTGTGCAGTTCGTTGCATTTGTTTTTGTTTTTAGCAGCAATTTTTCTTTGCTAGTTTATGCATTCTCACCTACATGCATAACATTTTTTCCTTGCAGTTTTGCATTTTCAATTTGCTTGCAGCTCTATTAGTTGCATTTAGATGCAATTTTCGAAAGGATTCAAGGTGCCCTGACGCAATAGTAGTGTGCTGGCTTAGCCAATAGAGTTTGGCAGACACCCAGTAAACAAAATATTCTTATGCTTAGAGTGCCATGCAATGTATATCGTGAAGATCATAAATTTTCAACTAAAAYGTTTCGAAACATTTTAACCCCATAATCCAGCTCATACCAATTTGACTCTACATTGSAAGAGAACTGAAGTTTAAAACCTCAAAACTCAGTAGATTTTTTTGTTATGTATGAAACAGCTGATGAGCTGAGAAAAAAGTACCATCCGTCTGGCTAMSGTACAAGTGCAGGAAATACAGAAGYCAGTAAGAACGATATACAATGAAATTTCCGAAAGGGCTGACTKGCGGAGYAGGGTGAGATGGAATGTCTTAAGCACATAAGATCATGTGCAAGAGCCCCTTAGAAAATGCTTGTTTCTTACTCGTACGGTCTCGAATGGATTGCCGGACAGCTGTTGGCCTCTAGACAGTTCACGACCTACTGGTACACATGTAAGCCGGATGGGCAGAAGTAATAACGATACATGCAAAAAGTCCGAATAAGCTGACGTGAGAAAGACGCTGGTACCAATTCTATACCTTTGTCCAGCACTATCTAGAACCCRTTCCGAAGCTAGGAGCTTCAGGATTCAGAAGACTGGACGAAGTATCAAACGTAGACATCAAGTCGCTCTTAAAGTTTGCAACGTTCACGTCCTTTGACGAATTTTTTACTTTAAATTAAACTGTAACTTCATCTGGCATTAATAAGGACCAGTAGGTCTACAGGGTTTGTTATGTATGAAACAGCTGATGAGTTCAACAGCGACCTCTTCTCGGCTCTCTAAAAAGGCCTGGTGCCACCGAAACACACCACTTCTKGCTAAAGCAATATCTSGGTAAGGCTGCTTGATCATATCAAACGTCTCTGTMGYAGATTTACCGARTTYCACACAGAATTTMATCRCGTACCTCTGCTCTAACGAACTCTGACTTTTCAGCTTGCATCACTCACAGAAACGCGAAAATGTTTTTCTTGACCCTCTGGGTGCCCATCGTTGAAACTTCAAAAAACMTTTTTTTAACTGAAACATGTCGCACTTGTTTCTCAAAGTGTGTTTTTTCGGAGTATCGAAAGATCGTATTTTGTTCGTAGTTTATGATGCCTATGCTCAGTTGAGCGAATGTGCCAAAAGTGGTTTGGATAATTTGACGATTTTGGCTTGGAAGACGAAAAACCTGCGCACTAAACAAAGTTTGAAGATGAGGAACTAGAAGCATTACTCAATGAAGATAGKACACAAAACCCAGAAAAGATCTCACAATAAGTCAATTTTGTATTTATATATATTTTAGACTGATCATGAAAAACGGATCCATTATGACAACTCTAAGCGCGAAAAATCGTATGTGAAACTTGATCAAACAGCTGAGATGATGAGACCAAGGTAATGCTATGCTTAGTATTTGGTGAAACCAGATGGTTGTGCCCGTAATTCGCGACTAGATACGAGGCAATAATTTTTTTATAATGACAATGGTCAGGCTCATATTGCGAGACCGGTGAAAAAGTATTTGGGAGATATCGGCTGAGAAGTTTTGTCTCCCTCGCCTTCTAGCACAGAACTTGGTCTTTCTGGCTTTAATTTTAAACAGGGCATCAACATTTACTTTCACGCTTATGATGACACTTAAATTTCCTCAATTTGTCTTGATTTCTAAGAAATGTTTATTCTAAATTAATTGTTTTTCAGAGTAATGGTCAAAACCACAGGTGTTGGTCACCATAAAAGGGTTAAACCGATTCGAACAATGTTAAAAAGAAAGTAATTGTGCTCATGTCAGTTATTATTTTTCCTCTTCTCAATATTAATTTTGCTCCTTTTGCTTTTATATTAGTTATAATTAGTGTTTGCTGTTGACACGRCTTAATTAAAACGAACATTTGCTGTTTATCCGGTGACCTTTCGACCGTTAGTTAATTAACAGCGGGTTCCTACTAACAAACACAAAGATTAGCACGCATATTTATATATATAAATATGTATTTACATATTATATATTACATGTCTAACACCAGGAATGGTAATTATGTCTTCTTTGAAGTAGCATCTTATTTATTTGATTTCATTAATTTGCAGCTCAGCACGGTTTCTTCCGAAATATTTTTTTGTTTTTGGCATAAAATCAATTTGATTTCACTTAGCTAAAAGAAACTACACAAGATACTCTCACATGGTTCCTTTGATACTCATTTGGACACTGAAGTCCAAAAGTTTAACCAGTCCTCACTCTGTAGCTAATGGATTTTTGCCACCAATAAAGTACCCAGATATAATGACTGATCACATTTGACCCGAACTAGCCCATTTAAACTGCGTGTGCATATCGAATGAATTATTTAATGAATCCTTTAAAATATKTGTAAACGTGRATGTTTGTTTGTATGGAATTTGATCTGGAAATCATATAGGGTTTGTTCGGGAAGTAATAGGGCTCTTCCGCCGCGACTGTACTTCAGAGCGTGCGCGCAGCAWTTGGTTTCCTAGCTAACAAACGAGCAGCTGGTAAGTTGTCTCCGAGCACCTARAGAGTCAAGACAAACATTTTCGCGCAACTTGTTGGTGTAAATGGTGCAAGCCAAAAATGCAGCGTTCGTTAGAGTAGAGGTACGTGATTAAATTCTGTGTGAAACTCGGTAAAATAAATGATATGATCAAGCAGATCACCCAGTTGTTGCTTTAGCAAGAAGTGATGTGTTTCCGTGGCATCAGGAATTTTTGAAAGGCAAATCCAAAGTTGAAACGATTGTCGTTTTGAACATCAAAGGCATCGTCCGCCATGAATTCGCCGCTCTTGGACAAACTGTCAACACCAAGTTTTACGTGGCAGTCCTCAAGMGACTCAAACGAAGAGTCAATCGAGTCTGAAAAAATATCGCAGCCGATTGGAAGTTCCACCACAGCAACGTCTCGGCTCACAACGCCTTTCTTGTGAACAGCTACTTAACCAAGGCAGTCATCCCAACGCTACCGCAGCCGCCCTACAGTTGTGATCATCCACAAACTYGTTTTTGTTTTCTTGCCTGAACAGCCAATGTAAGACAAGCATTTTGAGACGACAGAGCGGATAGAAGCAGTATTCACCTCAGCTCCCAAGGCTATTCCGGAGAATGCCTTCCGTGACGCCTTCAACGCTTGGAATTCGTGCTGGCAGCGCTGCATCGAAGCAGAAGGAGCCTATTTTAAAAGTTTTTAAAGAATTGTAACGATTAGTTAAATAATTTTTTTTAAATCGACTCTGTCCTATTACTTTCCGGACAAACCCCGTATGGAAATGTCAATTAGTCAGTCGGCAGCTGTTTTTTTTTTTTGCTTTTTTTTTACCCGAAAGTTTATGAACCGACTCAACCCATTTTGATTAATGTTTTGTATCAATGTTAGAGTAGTACGAATCTTTTGAAAAGACGACGTCCAATAGAGGTCGGAAATGATCATTGACAACGTGGCTGAGAATACTGCATTCATGGAACTATTGATGTCTGTCTTCTCTTCCCTTTTTCTTAAAAAAAATCTAACCTGGAATCTAGAAGCTGATGAAACCAATAATGCTTCGTCGAATTTAGTTTACTAGCACACATACACATTCTTGTGATAAACTTAGCTTAATCTTCTTCGAAATAAAGTCCAAACATCACTTCACTCCCACTGACAGCGATTTCTATGCTTMACATCAGTACCAACTGTGCCGAGTGCAAGTTTTCATAAAAATCGGACATCAAAAACTCATCACTGCCATTTACATTACGCCATACGCCCACTATAACGACCACACGTATGTTTATATGTATGTATAAGCACAACGAAGCTCAGCGAACTGCTCGTGCGAAATCCGCATGTTCCTTTTCTGGCATTTTTCGTTGTGCGCGCTGCATTTTAATGCTGACACATATTATTTTACGGCGCATTTCATTTTTATGCAAACCCAAATGCAACCGGCCACCACACACATACACACACACTCAAACATGCTGACACGTGTGCGACAAAAAATTCATATGCATGCAAATTAAAAAATGAGAGTATTAAAATGCAAAATGCAATGTGCATTTAACTTTCACCAAATCCAGCTAAGCGGAATATTCGCCATTTTGTGTGAAATTTATGCCGAAGTCATACAAAGTGGCTACAAGTGGAGAATTGCTTTCTTGGCACGAGCATTAGTTACGAGTAGCTAAGGTTGCACATGTTGCAACAAAGTAACTACTGGAATATGTGCCTTTTTATGAGAAATAGTTGGTAGTGATATAATCCATACTTTCAGACAGCGTCTGAGAGGGGATGTTAGAACTATTTTGCGGTGAAAACCCCACAAAAGGATTCAGTGGGCGTTACCCTTTGGAAAGTACCTATTTSGGGTTATATATTAGTAACATTAAATAGAAAAAAAACACATAAACCACTTCTCTGTTTCTTAAGTAGCAATTATCATACTGCGGGCAGTGTTCGATTGCCCTTTCACTTTATGTTTCCAAGCTGATGGCTGTGACGAACCTGTACCATTCTTTCTTCAAAACTTCCATAGCCGTTAAATGAAGCTACCAGTTTGGAGACCATTTCCTCATTTTTATAATACCTCTTTCTAAATTGCTGGATTTATCGGATGATTCTTAAGTACCGRAATTCATTATTCTCATTTCTAAACACAACATTATATTTTGCCGTTAAAATATGCCTTAGATATATAAAATGAATAATCAAATTGAGCCGTACTGGGCTCTGAGCTAATATAGCTTCGAAAAGAATCGGACTGTTCTAAAAAAGGATTTCTGGCAAAAAACAAGAATGTTGTCCACAACGCAATTACGAGGTGTATTCAGAAAATAAAAAACTTTTAAATTATAAAATGTCGATATACCTGCCTCTAAGTACGAAACCATTCTTAGCAGTTTATTCACAACCAATGTCCATAGAAGCTAGGATAGCATTCCACCTCGCGGAGTTACTTCACAGACTTTCGTGGGCATTCTAGCGTCGTTYCATTCTGCTCGTATTCAAATGGCTTCTAGAGGTCAAAAGGCTTCTGATCCCGCATCGTTTAGCAGGGTCAACAACTATTGACTATATACTATTCAGATTAGATTCGTTAGACGCTCCAGAAATGTCCAGAAATKATCCAAGACCGYACTCCTTATATTAAAGGGTTAAGGATTAGGGTTATACTATATATACATTTGATTTCTATATGAAGGTATTATGGTATGTTAGATYTGAAAGAATAGATCCCAACTTAATAAGATTATATCTCTTTGTTTGACTAGGAGTCAAATAGTAATTAATGTAGGTTAGGTTATTCTAGGCACTTAGAACTATATTTTTTGTAGTACAATAAATGATAATACGAGAGTTATAAATAAAACTACAGCGCCAAAGCTAGTCCGATCGCATACAAAAAAACTCTTCCAAAACTTTCATATTATAGCCTAAATGCAAAACAACGTGTCACGAAAAAAACTCGAAAATCGCTGCCAGATATAATAACCAATATATAATCAAAATTCAAATTTTGTTTCTATACGACTGGTTTTGTATCGCTTTTCCGCACCCTGTAAACTTATAAAAGTGATGTTACGTTATTTTGCACTTTAGGTGATGATATATTCTTTGTATTCATATTCTCCTTTCAGTCCTTAAAAAATATTTGCTATAGAATCTTTATTTTTTTAAAGGAAGCGTAATCTCGTTTCCCCAAAAAAATTAAAAACACAATTACAAGTCAACCGCATGCCGTTCCCAAGTTACTTCGAAGGTTGAAAGAGTTTAAGCCATAAATTTCAACACATTAAATGTGGGCAAACGTGTCGGCCCAAGTGTTGGTGAAGAAAATTTACATAATTTTAAAAMTCCATAGTCACTTTATACACATTTTGAAYTTACGCTCCGCACACCGCACCAGCCGTCCATGTTGGGCAGCTAAAACACTTTCAATTCCTGCACGTTCACACTCACAAAGCGGACAGACAACCAAGTGCTGGGCCATTTAACCGGCAGACCCGCAAAGAGCTACGACAAGCACGAATGAGCGGAAACAGACGAGTGGCATAAGCGCACAATRGAAATGGGCCTGACAACAAACCCAAAACCGACCAAAGCAAACAAATTCAAAACCCGAAATTCAAATGCAAATGCAAACAAATGAATCGAGCATTCGTCAGACGCTATGAAAACGAATGAGCGAGCGAGCGTGGGTGTGAGTGAGTGAAATGGGGCGCAARCGAAAAGTGGCAGCGMCGAAGGTCTTAGTGCACGAAAACTTTAATCCAAGCGAAATGGGAAATTTGCGACATTTGAATTTAAGGCGCACAGTTGACAGGTCTAARWGAGCCGTCGCAGCGCGCCAACAGCTGTTCGAACTTAACAAGTCAGACCTTTGCGCGCCGCCGGGCAATGAAGTTGCCGACTCATCGTCGACCCAAAAACGCACTAAAATGCCGATACACAAGGCTATCAGAAAATGTCAAGCAATTTAAGTGAAATGAAAAGTAAATCATTTTTTAAACAGCCAATGTCGAGGCGAAGAAACTTAACTCAGGCACATGTCTTTCAACGCCCAAAAGCRTGCTCCGTAAACGTGCTGTTAGTGTGACCCGCTCATCTGGCTATGCATGTATAAGTGTATGCTTATGCTTACTACCACATATGCCTGACTCCTTCAGATAGGCAAGTGGAAAGCCGGAAAATCGTGCGTGTTTCAACAATATTTCGAAGATGYTACGCACAGATATCGAGAATGGGGAGAGTTGGTGTGGCAGAAAACTAGCGCTTGTCGTGACACCCATCAACGCAGATAATAAATGCAACCCTTTTTGGGGCAGSCGTAATAAAGACAAGGGGCTTAAGAGCTTTTTTTTTTTGTATAAATGGAGGTGTGTCATGGGTTATTTGTTCCTGTTTAAACATTTGCGTGAARTGCTGATTGGGAATTGAAATACAAACACACATTTGAGCGTAAGTGCTTAGGTTAGAGAATGAAGCACTTTCTCTTAAAAAACTCGCCTTTTACACCTTAGAAATCTACAGTGGACAAGAGTAAAATTTACTTTTGTGAAACGTAATTTTTTGGTGAAAATGGTATTCCACCAAATACTGATTAACTGTGACATGTCAGCAGTATTCCTTCTAGAAAAATATTGTATGTATACACAGTCGAGACTAGTGAAGCAATCACTGGCATCAAAGTATTTCAAGACGACGAGTTACCCGTTTGCGCATCACTTCCTTTCACCGATGAGGAGGTTCAACCAGACAAATCGACCAAATCACAGGCGAATTCGGCAAGTTGATAACATTTTCAAGAGCAGCGCGACTTCGTCAGAAATCAAATGAGCATCTCGATCTCAGCAAGGTTCATCGTTCAATGGTGGTAGATGTTCTAACTGGACATCGTCCGTTCGGCAGTTAAGGATACGATTGATAAGCTGCTCCTCGAAWGAGGATGAAATATAATAATTTCAAAGCATTTTAAGGATCTCACAACTTTAAAGATCCAGTTAAAGTAGCGGAAATAAGATACTTAAGCAGATTTGTGATGGTTTCCAAGCGTTTTGCCGAGAATTAATACAGGAGCTGGCTTCACAAGAAATTGTACTGAGCAGTCTAAGTATGATCCATCCGAAATCTTGTGGTCTAAAYGGATGGATTGAATAGAGATGCGCTTATATATGAATTGTGACAAAAAACACCCGGAAATTGTACGACCTCTTCAACTGATGAAAATATAAAAAAAAGTGAAGAATATAGCGCTGGAAAATAGTAAGGCAAATTGTAAGTACAAGAGAGATGGGAAGAGAGCTCGACATGATGTGGAGTACGTTCGAATGACTTAAGAAAGAATAGACAGAAAAAGCAATTCTGAGCTTCAACAGTAAAATATATTATTGATGACTGATGACTCTTAAAATTCAAGTTATGTTCTAAAAACGTATGGATGCCTTCTTTTTTTGTGAACCCTCAATACATTAGTATAAATATGAAATTYATTCTGTTGTGACAAGTGCCTCAAATCAATTTAAGTCCACATTAGTGATTTTAAATGCCAAACCTAAACAAAACCAATTAGTATYGAAACCATTATACTTGATAAGGAAGTATGTTGTTCTTAAAATACAATAAGGTACAATAGCAAAAGTAATATAAATAATAATAAAAATAACAACAACTAAATGCCACCGGTGAGAGTCACTTGATATAATACGAATTGCCAGCAACAAATCCCCAAACGTGTCATACCAAATTGACTGACACAACCGCTGCCGCCGCCTTTGTTGCCAACGAAAAAGCCAACGCCGCCAAACCGACACATTGCCGCAACGCTAAAGGAGCGAATGAATATTTTAGGTACTTGAAGAGCTCCGATGCGATRTRGCATAGTTGATTGGAATGCCTGAAAGGATATCGSTGAGGTGCTGGCTGTCAGTTGAACGAAAGCGTGGGGTCGCCTGATATTGAAAAATAAAAATACAAATAATGAAGAAAGTAAGAAATAAGTAAACAGCAAACAGCAAACAGCACACAACAAACAGCGAAGAAGAAAATACAATGCTTGAGAAGGCACACAGTATGTATGTATGTATATGTAGTCACTCAGTCAGTTGTAAAGAGATAAGAACGCTGGCWYTTACCTTGCCATTGCGATTTATTGTGCGGCACACCTAGCACGATTCCTTYGAGATGAGCAGGATTCCGTTAAGACGCTGATGATGCAAGGATGCGGCCGCTTGTGAGACGTAAGACACTCAGCTTGCCTTTGTCGTAGGCGTAAATCACTCACCAACACAAACACACACCAACTGCCTCAGCGTAAGCGTCAGCGTGTTGATGAAAAATACRYTGCTGAAGAAGCAGCTTAGCTGAGAGTTGGCTGAGTGCCAGTTCGCTTGTACGGAAGGTCGCTCGGCCTTTCGGTAGTATAGGGTGGTATAAGGTTGGTTTGTGTTTATGCGTTTGTTTGTGTGGTCTTAAATGCTGACGWTGCTTTGATGAGAGAATATAATAGCGGTTTTTTACTTCCTCATTTTTTTCTGGCTGTAGCACATTTACATATAGACATATTCATGTGGTGTTCTTTGCATAACTCTTATTGTATACACTTTTGTCTCACTTTTTAGCATTGATGTCACTTAGTCACAAACACTTTTTTCCTTTATTCTTGCACCCTTGCTTCACTTTTGCTTTGTTTTATTTGAAAAAGCGTTCAGTTTTTGTTTTTTTGGCTTTCATAAATGCACTAATACATCTTTTTGTTTGCTTTTCCGTGTTGTTCTTTTATGATTTCTCCATTATCTTCCAAACAACTTGTGTGGTTTTTCGAATGTCGGGCATACGCAACACTTCAGCTTTTGTCTTTGACGTCACAAACCATGTAAGCAACAAACGTAGTAACGACACAACAATACAGTCTATAGTCTATCTCGACCAAGGGTTTTCAGAAACAGTTATGTGCAGCTTCCATTTATGTATGAATGTGTTCCGAGAATTTGCTGGAAAGTGTAAAAAATTAATTGATTAAATTGAAATTGCTGTGGATAACAGATAAAGTATTTAAAAAGTAAAACATAAGAATGATGATCTAATCAAAAAAAAAACTCAATTACGGCTTCACCGTTACTATAATACCATCATATAAGTGTTTCTTATAATAATTATTGGGCAGTCGAAAAAGTCTTTTCGTATTTTGTCAATAGTTTTCGTTGAAGTCGTATATTTCCAGTGCTATCAATCACATTGAGCATTCTTTCACTATGAGCTGCTCCAGCCTGGTTGGCCGATTGACTCCACATTTTACTGTCAACAACTGATGAGATTGAAGCAAGTAATCGAAAAAAACGGTCTGAACTGATCAACAGAAAGTGCTTCGTCTTCCATCAGGACAACTCTAGACCATACACATTTGGTTCTACAAGTTTCATTACAAATATACAAAAAATAAGTTGAAATTTGATTAGAAATACGAAAAGATTATTTCGACTACCCAATATTACATTATACCAAATTTGATTGTTGAACTTTTCGCTAGATTCTTTAATATTGCCAGTACTTTTTTTCCTGTATTTCCCTGGCTTTGATTGTTGTTAGTTGGAAGAGTATAAAATGTTCGGTTACACCCGAAATATTAGCTCTTCCTTACCTGTAATTTTTTATTTTATAAGTTTGGATAAAAATGTTTATCAAAAAGGATGAGCATAAATTTCAAGGACAACTTACATAAGCGCATTGAATACAGTGAAACTCTAGGCCAAATGGCAGCAACATTAAAACCCTTTCCCAGTATTGATTATACTTGCTAAAAAAATAAAAGCAGGATTAAGTACTTAGCAGAAATACATTCTGCTACCTGCCTCATCCATTACTGATCCCCCCGAGCATGGTTACGGTCGTACGTTTTTACCTACGCAAGTTACTTAAAGTACGAGCAAATTTTGCATTCGTCGTCAAAGCGTGTTGATCTCAGCGTTCATAAAAACGGATCAGATCTCCCTTGTGTCGAAAATTAGCAAATTGATTCAGCATGAACGTAGAAGACTCAGAGCCAGATTTGGCTGAAATCTACAGAGATTTCAACATTCTACGGTCCATAGAAGATAATTTGGAAATGAGAGAAATGGGTTATGACCTCTACGAGAAAGTCGATCTTTGTGTAGAGCATCATCCCATCCTGGCCGATATAAAAAAATGTGTAAATAGACTGATAGCGATGACGTGGATGGAAGAGGAAGCGCGCGGTCCGTTTTTAACAGAAACAATTAGAGAATTCGTGAAAGCTTGTAAATTTTGTGGATCGTTTCATCGATAAACATATAACATAATATTTTTAAAATCCCAAATTCTAAATTTRAGGTATTCAATATGATAATTATAAAAATTGTAAAAATATTTTTCATGGAGTTTTCCAAAGTAGAGGAAAAATGCAAAAATTAAAAAAAAAATTAAATTAATGAAAATATTTATTTAATGGTATATATTACTTCATACAGCCGTTTCTTGCAGAACATTCTGGTTTTAATTCAGAAATAAGTAATACAGGTTGGCCATCGATTGCCGCTGAAAACTTATTACCTGTGAACTGTGAACAGTTTAGA
Source organism: Bactrocera latifrons (assembly GCF_001853355.1). Classification (NCBI taxonomy): domain Eukaryota; kingdom Metazoa; phylum Arthropoda; class Insecta; order Diptera; family Tephritidae; genus Bactrocera; species Bactrocera latifrons. Next base: position 490,467 of record NW_017535753.1, on the reverse strand, counting down.
TGTGAAACAATTTCTTAACAGAGTTTTTCCCCAAAGGGAGGATTGACAAATTTTTCTTTGACAGCTCTAATTTTGGTCAATAACTTTCCTCCACCCGATCCTAGGCCTTCCTTACTTGTTAATTTGAAAGATGAAGGAGATTTTAAACAAGTAAGAAACAGCTAAGTTCGGCGGTGGATGATTGTGACCGAATTTAAAGCCAAAAACGCAATAAATACCATCGGTCAACCACCGTATTTTCCAGATTTGGCTCCGTATTATTTGTTCTTGTTCCTCAAACTTAAATTGCCGCTCCGTAGACCCCGAGAGAGCAACATTTATGGATGGACTCAACACTTTGAATGGTGATTTATGTATGAAGCTTGTCAATATTAGACTTGTACCAAAATAACTGAATTAATAACAAAACCACCACCTTGTAGAAGTCGTACAATAGATGCTTGACAACATATGTCAGGACCCTACATTTATCAAATGCATAATTACTGGTAGATGAGACGTGGCTTTGTGAATATTATGATGAAACTGTTCCACAATATAGCGAATGTTGTTCAAAAAATGAGCCGAAGCCGGAAAAACTAAACTTCAATAAAAGCACTGATGATTATCCGAGCTGACTTTTAATAATTTTATTATCTCAGCAGCTTATTTTAACATTTTTTTATTTAAGGCAATATTAAAGATTTTTATTAAAGTACATGAAAACGTAGTGTTTTTCTTTATCTGGATCACCTTTGATCAGATGGTATCAAAAACGAACTGGATTAAGATAGCGGTAAACTTGCTCCGACAATTTTTCGTCAGACTAAATATACTTGCAACAGTAGGTTATATATATATGTATATAAGTATAATATATTTTCTAGACTTTTAATGTTTTCATAATCTTGGTTGCTAAAGAAGTTTGAGGTGACATTATTGAGCCGAGAAACCTGAATGCGATCATATTTACGGACCAACGTCAGACTGATTCTTACGAGAGCGGTCATCATCAGCAAAAAAACAGGCAACCTCTGGGTTGGACAAAAATCTAACAGAGGATATCCTGATCGAAGAATAAGTGAAGTTTTTATAAGCTTCAGCTAGCGTAATCAACAATGGTGCCAAAAAATTACTTTTAAAGTTTTTTGGTTCCTTCTTCTTTATTTGTGTGGACACCGCCGGTTTAGTAGAGTTTACAACAGCTCGCCAGTCGCTCTACCTTTTGGCTGTTTGACGCCAATTGGAAATTTCAAGTGTAGCCAGGTTCATTTCCACCTGATCTTCCCAGCGGGTACTGCGTCGAATACTGTCGGAATCAGCATCAAAATGGGGCCGCTCATCCAAAGCTGTTTCCATCTTTTCATTGGGGGTATTTTTTACGTGGCGGGTATCAAACCCAGCACACAACCCTGGGGAAGGATGTTTCGTCATCTCACTTTAGCTCGTCCTCAAACGGAATTTTTTTGGCGCGAACTACTGGAGTCATATGTGAAAACGTTTCAGGCCACTCACAAGCGAATGGCGTTCAGAGAACTGTCTTTACTTGCTTGAACTTCTACACATTGCTCCATCCTAGTTTGGTTCCTAAGCATATAAATAAAATAAATTTACAAATTCATCGACATACATTTTTTTTTTTTTGTTTCAAATTCAAGGCACCTGAGCCCCTAAGCCGCCTTAAATCTACAAAGCTTCAAAATTCCTACATGCCACAAATCCTGCCGCAGACGAACTCACAAATACTTGCACTTGACAACTAGCCAGTGGCCACGTCTTAGCAAGGCGAATAACGGCACTAACGAGCAACTCAAGGTTGCCACAMGACAAGCACGCGCACGCCATTTGCACAAGACGACATGTGTTACATAGGAAATATGGCGCATATGTGTGAGTATTTGTATGTATGCGAAGGTGTCTATGAAAAAGTTCCGTTTTACTTGCTTACTTGCAACCAGACATACATACATAACTACATATGGAGGCTTTTTAGTTGGTCTGTGGGCGGCACGTTTTCTCCTGTTTATACACTGATTGACCTGCCAACAACAACTTCACTAACGATACACTATCGCCTAGCGACGCCGCTTATCTCTGGCCAAATATTTCGACAGCTTTTTGGGTTTTTCCTCGAACTCGGCGCAAACAAGTTGGCCTTTTTGTCAGCACTTGCCTATTGTTTAGTGAAAGGAACAGCGGCTGAGCAACAAACTTAATAACTAGGCTTAGCCAGTAAGTAAATGCGAAATGTCTGACGCAGTAATGTCTATCTTTAACTTCACAGTCAACAGCCTGCCGAAGACAAATCGCGCTCTCCACACCTTTGGCTAATCTGAAATTGCTCGCACGTGTATGTGTGTGTAGAGATTGTGATTTTTCTTTTTATTCTTCTGTGCCGCATTTTTTCTGGATTTAAGTTCAACTGAGCAATCAATTCTCGAACGTTCGCGCAAATATTTCCCTTATTTTAATGCTATAAGCGATTTACTATTGCTATGCCCCAGCTCAGCCACGCTTACACCGCTTGACCGTACTCCGGGTGGCATTCGGACTGTCCTGCGCCGACMTGCACGCGTGTGCAGGTGTGTGTGTAGCCACAAATCATACGCCCGCTGCTTCGCATTCTTTCCACAGCCYTGCCGTTGTGCTGATTTACTCTGTCATACCTCATATTGTCGATTTTTGTGCTTCATCTGRAAGTTCTTATCCCAGTTTGCTATCAGTTTTTCTCTGTTTGCCCGGATTTTCCGCTYCTTTTCACTTGTGTTTGTTGTTTGTTTTTGTTGTGGTCCCTTTGATTGGGAAACACCTGACTTCAGCATTTTGKTCATTTCATTCTCTTTAGCTTCTTCTTTGATTTGCAATTTATTTCACCAATATTTCGCATTTTTTCGGCACACACACGGAGTTGTAAGGGTATGTGCTTGAATGGGTGTGTGTGTGCGTGCGTATATTTCTTTCTTTTTATCGCTTTTTAGACGCATACATCTGTGCATATGTATGTATATAATATGTTTGTATGTACATCCACAAATTGCGCTGCATATTTCTACCCACACACACACACATACATTTATCAGCGCGTACGTGTCAACATAAGCTTCATTAAAATTGTGTTTTTATTTGTGCATCGTTAGGATTTTCCATTTCATTTCCACCACACACTTCATTTTCCAACGTTTTACCCAACATTTTTCAACTTTTTTTGTTTTCGCTTGCGCATTTTTATATGTGTGTATATACATAGGTATGTATGAGAGCTTTGTGCGTCGTTACGAGYTTGTCCTRCGCGCCCATTTCGYCACCAAAAAATGTCTGTRCGCTCAGCCTCCACCTGGTCTCAGYGCTCTTTCATGACATTCTGTAAGTCACAAGGCCGCCTGACAAATGGCATTACATTTTTAATAGGGTATCATCATCGCACGCATATCCTGTTTCAGTGCGGCATATACCACCAACATATGTATATGGATATAAATATATACACATAAGGATGAGCCGATAATTGTGCCCGAAAAATCTGTTTTTAAAACTAAGACGGTTATATTCACCAGTGAGTTTCGTAAAATTGRGCACCACAACTAGTTCCGATGATATTTTGGAAGTCGCGATTTCGATAAAAATTAAAATTCAGTAGTTATTCGATCATAACTTATGTTCATATGTGTATAAAAATACTAGTATAATTTTTTTTATTATATACAATGTGAAGCAGAAAATCTTGGTCATCGTCAGACATTTTTCTTCGAAGGTTCTCCTGGAGATCAACAATTGGAACAAGGAAGACCAAAGTTTTCGAAAATGCTTGCTTCCTCTAAAAAATAACAAAAGAGTATGCACTGTGCTACAGTTACTGAAACTGATTGGGGCAACGGACGCTAGGGTAACCTCACAATTTAGTTCTCTCCCCTATTCTATGGATCCTGGTCGTTAACGACCTGCTTAAAAAACTTGAAGATCGTGGCTTCCGGAAGATTGTCTATGCAGACGATGTAGCACTTATGGTCAAAGGAAAGTTCCTAAKCACAGTTTACGAATTGACGCAGGGGTACCTCGGCGTCGTAATAAATTGRGTRGTCGGYAGTAGTCCCACCATCAAACTATGTATAACCAAGATGGTTTAGTTTCAGTGGCACCGCTGCCATTAAAGGAAATCATTCGCCTACAACCGGCGAATGCAGTGAAATAACTGGAGCCGTAGCGGAATCGCAGGAAATTGCAAAGCTGATAACCTAGCAAGGAAAGGCTTTCCAGAACTGCTATCGATAGAATTGGAGCGGCTCGGTGCCCCGGTATTCTTTTGTATTCTACCACTAAATAGCTGAGCTTCGCGCAATTCAAACTACTCAACACTTCCTTCTTGACTGTCCGGCGTTTGAGAGGTCAACACTTAAGCACTTGGGAGCTCAAACCTTCAGACATCCCACCGAACTCGCGGGAGTGAAAATTAAACGAATATCCAAATTTGGATTGGCTAACCTGGATATAACCTATTATCACAAAAGCTGTTTTAGTTTGAAAATAAGAAGTTATCACTAAATTAGATACGATAATGCAATTCCTTTAATCAATTTCATTGAGAAGTGCTCAGATAACTGGCATAATTAGCTCTATTTCTTTTAGTTTTTTAGCTGAGCTCTTCTTTTCCCGTTCAGGACGACTAGTTCAGTTTTATTTATGCAAATATACTTATAACTTCAAAATGCCTTGAAAGCTTCAAAATTGAATTTTGAGAACAAAACTTTTCTTGAAGGTATTATGTCTGAAACTCGACTGTCACCACGATTGCTCAGAGTTAGGTACATAGGTTTATTTCTTTATTGCGGATTCGAGATCGTGAGATCACACTTGCGAGTTTCGGATCTCTCAAGTTGTGATGYCAAAATGGCTTAGACGAAATAYATWTTCACTTATCGACAAAATGTTCGGAGTTCATTACTCATCCTCCCTACCCGAATGCTTCATTAATATTAATTATTTTTGATATCAGATAAGTATTTKGGATGCTTCAGACTTAATCTTACGAAGCGGTTATCAACAGGAAAGAGTTAAAATGATTCCAATTCGCAACACTTTGCAGAACCACAAAATTTCTTGAGAAAATTGAGTTTTCCAGTAATAAAATATCGGAATCACTACTTTTTGACCATTTTCGTATTTGAAATTTCACCTTCCCAATTGAGGTTATAAAACAACTTCCTTCCACAACTCGAAGTTATAACCTCCAAAATGCTTTAATTCCCCCATATACCAACAAACTCTTGCTACATCAATAATGCTCGCAATAACCAACCCACTCTAATAGGAAATAKACTGTTAACAAATGCCATAATTTTATAACGGTTTTTATTGCATACGACGGAATTTTTTGTTTTGYACGCTTTTATCAGTATGTATTTTTGCCTTGCTTTTTGTTATTTTGTTTGCTCTTCCTCCCTCTACCTGCTTCTCTTTTTTCGCATGCTTTTCCTAAAGCCTGCTTCCGATTTTGATTGATTGCTATTCTCATTCATGTTTTATTATTAATTTGTGCAATAAAATACATTGGCTTTTAAGCAATAATAATCATAGCAATAAAATGCCATCAGCGACATCAAAGCCAAGAGCAACGCCTGCGTCAGTTTGCTCACACATACCGCCATGCGCATAACAGGATTTCCTGGTATATCCGCATAGCTGCGAGGCGCGCATTTGAAGCATTAAAATAGCTGCAAAGTAAATGCGAAACTTAAAGCGCTTTCGGGCTTCTCAAGTTGTGCGATGCTTTAAATTAMATTTGAACTGTAAATGATCGTTGGCAGGAAGAATGTTTTAAGTGGGGTTTTGAGAATATATGTTTTTTGCGTTAAGTTCAGTTAATGGATTTTATACAYATATTTTTGAGTTGTTATTATTTAATGATATGTTGATATATTGAAGCAGGTTATGCTTATCTGGTGCTWTCTATAAGAGTAACTGCAATTTAACTTCACTTTTCAACATATGCGCTTATGCATTTAGTGACTTTTTCTTGTTAATTTCTGTTGAAATGTTAAATGTTCATAAAATATGAAAGTGAGCCAAAAGAAAATAGAAAAAAATTCTAATGACTTTTGGAACGAAGTTTTGGTAACTTAAACTCACTTTTTAAAATATTTACTAGTAGAGTTGTTGGGTTTGGCTAGCTTAAATATTTAATGATATTGAAAAACAAGCTAAAAAAAAAGAGTGTAACCTGCTTAAAGAAAGTTTTGGCAACTTAACCTCACTTTTTCAAAATATTCACTAATGCATGTATATAGTTCGTTTAATTGTTAATATGTATCCGACTATAGAATATTTAATCAAGAAAATAGGAAGAGAGATGTTAAAACGTTTTTTTTTTTGGGTTTTTAAATAATACAAAATTATAYAGTTTAGACGAAAAAGTGTTTTCCAAAAGTGTTTTCTAGCGTTGTCCTGATGAAAGGCGAAGCCCTTTCTRTCGATCATTTCTGGCCATATTTTCCGATTCCTTGCTTAATCTCATCAGTTGTTGACAGTAAAATGTAGAGTCAATCGTTCGACCAGGCTGGAGCAGCTCATAGTGGATGATTCCTTTCCAATCCTACCAAATACTTGGCATAACCTTTCGARGCCACAATCCTGGCTTTACGACCATTTGTTGAGCTTCGTCACGCTTGGACCATGATTTTTTCGCACATTATTATCGTATTTGATCCACTTTTCGTCTCCTGTTACCATTCGCTTCCGAAAAGGTTCGATTTCAACATTTTCTCAGTAAAGTTCACAAATTTCATTAGTGACTTGCGTGACATTCTTCCCTTTTTTATACRAAAATGYCAAAATAAGTCGARTTACTTCATTATTTTCACTYATTTTTGAACAGCGGTAACTTTTTGTCAACTTTCAGGATTTTTTAGTTAAATGAAGCCTAAATCTCACCTTTCTAACCCTATATGAAGTGACACAATGTAATGGATAGCACTGGAGATATACGACTACAACGACATCTATTGACCAAGTACGAMAAGACTTCTTCGACTACCCAATATGTATCAGACTATACAATATTTAATCGATTCGAAGCAAGGAAATAGGAAGCGAGTCGATTAAGATATAAGTTTCGTATATTTTTTGTATTTTTTCGTGTAAGTTGGAGATAATAGATTTACTATATGCGCTGAGATTTACTGAAGTAAGAGGCCTTTTWAAGTTTGTTTTCAGAATATATGTATTCTTCGAAACCTGAGCCTCGTTTACAAGAGTAAGTCTACAAAAATGCTATATAACAAAATTTTAGGGAACTGCGATAGTCAATATATATAATAATGCTGACGCCTCTGAATATCTGGCAGACTTCGCAGCCAGCCTTAAACTCCTAACCAACCAAATAAACGAATATTGCCGCCTGCTAAAAGCTATACGAAAATAGTAAGCAGRTATTGAATTTTTCATGCTCTCACACGAAACACACATAGGCCGAGCCTCGTGGTTTATTAAAAGCAAACGACATTTTCGCACACTGAAACACTCAATAGCGGCTTGTTACATTTATTTTTATTATTATTGTGATGATGTGAAAGGAAAATTGGCTGAATGTTAAATGTGCAGAAAGGTAAAGTGTTATTTGTTAGTATGTGTCGAAGGATAGTGGATAGAAAAGGCACAAAATTCTGCTGCGATGTGAGCTGTAGTGTAAACTAAATACATATACAGATACTTGAAGTGCGGAACAAAAGGCTGTGGAGGTCACATGTCTGTATATAGCAGTGAAAACTGTAGCTAGAAGCGTAAAATGTTTAAAAACCCATTCTGTAGGGAATATTATCGCACGGCATAGAAATTCATAACAACAAAGACGACAGCTTTCACAATCAATAATCGATTTAACAGACATTCAAACCGATTTCGCCTTTTTGTGACCAAATTGTTGCTACATGGTAGTTGTGAATTTTACAATGTGTAACGGTGTTTCGTTCAACAGTTGCCTTTATTGTTAGATTCACTTAAGCCAGCCCTTTATGGTCATGCGCGCGCACACACACACACACAGGCACTCATAACGGGCTGTACGCCCACACATTGTCATTGTCATTATAATGGGCCTACAATGCTCGCCTGCACTTGGCACTTAGCGACAACACCCAACAAAATATATATAACTATGTATATACATACGTACATATGTATATCGAAGCGTATGCGGGCACACACGSCGTATACGCAACTTTAATGCAATTCACTATTATTAGTGATAAATATACGAGCGCATGGGGCACTAGCTTGTTAAGCAACGCATTTACGGCGCTCATAAATCCTGCCAGCGACACTAAACGGCTGTATGCCATAGTGTCTAATAAAAGTGYGAGTGCGTCGAGYTGGAAGKCAGGCTATTTTGAACSTGCGCTGYTGCTGCTGTGGTTGTTGCTGKTGYTKTTGTTKTTGTTGTTGTTGTTGCGTTTCGCTAACGCACCCATGATGCGATAATGTCAACTGGCAGATATCTACTAAATTTAACTTTGAAGGCCAGCAGGGAGTCGGGCTCCGCATTCACATATATATGTATATGTGTATGTATGCGTGTGCGATGCGATTTATGCGCACGTAGCCGCAGCCGCCACTACATTTATGCCTATCTACATATGCTAGTGGATTACACTACTGGCTGGGCATTTGGTTGAGGCGCAAGAGCTGGTCATCACATATATGTATGTACGTATGTGTGTGTGTGTGTGTGTGGTAGCCAAATTTATGTTTTGCTGACCAAAGGTAGCTGGATAAACACAAAGACAAGCAGCGGACAGAAATGGGAAACCTATTTGCTCGACGCTGAGGAGTGGTGCTTACTTTGGCATACATAAATAGGCGAGTGCGCGCTACACAACGCAAGCGATTRTGTTTTTTCATGTAAAACGATAGTGCATACAAACACAGGCGCACATACTCAAAGGCGCCCAAAACTATGCTTACACAGCGGGTGGGCCAATGTGGCTCTTTAGCTCTCTTCTCGCATTGCGCTGGAGTGTTTATTTATATTTGCGTTTGAGTGGCGCGTGGTAATGGCTTCCGTCTGTTTGTTTATGCGGCCGTGCAACAAGGTGAGGTCGCACAGCCAAACAATGACAACGCGCGCCGTATCATGCACACCTACACACTCGTACCTGCTTGTGTATGTGTGTTGTTTCTTTATACAAATCTAATATAAGGCTGAGACACTTGTATACAGCGCCCGTTCATATGTTGTTTGTGTGTAAGAAAGTGTGCATCGACTTTTGTGCATGTGAAAGGGTAGTTGACTGCTTGTGACGCGCAAAAAAACGCCGATTGTCATGTTGCTAATAGCATTAGCGCAACCACACCACCCCAAACCGTTATTGCCGTTATGTTTGCTATGTATGTGTGATTGCGCATATGTAAGTATGTATGTATTTTCTTTGCCAKCAAATTTTTATGCTTTCTTTTTTTTGTATTCTGTTTTATTTTATCTCTATTTGCATTTATATGCCTCCAGCCAACACTCGCCCATTCACCAACACATTCACAATAGCTGTCATTGTAATTTTAATTCAATTAATGGGTTCACATTGACGTTTGCCGCTTGCAACATCTACGATTACATGTCAAATTATGTAACCAAAAAAATACTCACTGCCGTTGGCTTTAAATAAAAATTTAATTGCAAATCAGCGCGCTATTCTCTCTACGGAATTGTTTGTTAATTGCGAATAGGTTAACATTTTTTTCGTCATCAGCATTTGTATAAATATTCGATGGTTTTGTGTTACTTGATATAAAAAATTAAAAATAAAAAAAACAAATTTTTTTTGAAGCAAACATAATTTCTCTCTCAACGTGGGCACTATAATTGTACGCTTTCTCTATGAAAACAGTTTAAGAATAGTAAATAGACGATTAAACTGATTTTTTKTCGGCATATCTATTGCTCGAAACCAATTCCAATAGTTTCCTTATCCTATAACATCAMTCATCATATTATTTAGTCTAAATCACTTAGTCAACACATTTAATAGCAGAGTTCTTAAACTGACCACAGCTAATGTTTCGTGGTGTGTTTTCAATTTCAGAACTTTGACACCTTATATGGACTACGATATTCAGTTCGCCTAAGGTGGTGCGCTATAGATTCACCGGACTACTTGCTCTTAGCAAGGTTCATCTCGTCGCCATGGCAGGTGTTCTGCCTGGACAA
>NW_017535753.1:441450-479819 GCF_001853355.1 Bactrocera latifrons | reverse complement strand
ATAAAAAAATTTTTTTTTTAATTTTCAAGTCGAAGCCATTTTGTGATATTTTTCTTTGACAAACAACTTCATTTTATTTGTTTTAAGGACACTACAAGGGTTAGAACCACCGTTTTTTGGAAAAACGACTACCACCGCCATTAATTCACGGATTTTTGATTTTCTCATACATCTTTTATAATCTCTTAATGTCAATAACAAACGTATAAAAAAAAATAAATAGTAAAAAAGTTTTTAATTTTTTATCTTAGTTTTGAAAATGTCAAATTTAGCGTCTAGACAATAATTCCCCTTAATATTTTGTTTATTTATTTTATGCACTAATATAGAACGGTTATGGCCTTAGAAGAGATCGTACTAATTATTAAAGAAAACTTGTTCTGCTCGCTGACAATACTCAATACTCATAGTAACAGAAAACCACAGTATATATTTCTAGCATGAAAGAAATCTGAAGGTCTAAACACCAATATTTTTATTATTAATACCTTTAGCAATGTTCAAATGTCAATATAACTAACAAAGAATTAAAATAACCCTCCACCTTGTTGCCGTAATGGCAGAAAAAAATTTCCAAATAATTTTTAAGACAGTTCTTAGTTATATGAAACGTCAGATCCAAACTTTTAAGTCGACAGTAGTTGAGGGGCATACGATTTAAAAATACTTCTGATCAAATTTGACTGAGGCCGATCCGAAAACCAAATATCAATTTTTTCTCAKCAATGCTCCTGTGAAATTCGATCTCTATGAATCAATTAGTCTGACAGCAGTTTCCGGTCGAAAAGCTTGTCTTGAGATATGTGCTATGGAAAAAGTTTACTTGAAATTTATGTTTGAAAGGTAATCACGACTACAGAAGATTGAAAATGTTGTAGAAGTGCTTTGAAGAGTCGACTTAATAACAAACACAAGTACTTGAGCAGTACAAACCACTCTGTAAAAGTYGTGAAGTCATCCCCCCTTAAACGATAACATCGCAAAAGGCGAAGAAAAATTGTTGCAAAATCGTCAAGTTCACATTAGAGCGATAGCAGTGGATCTCAACATWTCTTGTGGATAGACCGAATACGTTTTGATTAATGTTTTGGATATGAAATGTGTCAATTTTAGATACATACCAATAGACCCGAACGTTTTTGAAAAATTATTCGATTAGAGCTCGTTTGACAACTTAACTGAGGACTTTAAGTTCAACAAACGCATCAGAACTGTAAACGAGACGTGRGTTTATGAGTATGACGTCGAAATTGTTCAACARTCTAGTGAATGGCAAAGCCAAAGCTGGAAAACCAAAAGTTGCTAAAGGCAATGAGGTCCATCCCAACGGAGGCTTATAACCAGTGTATAGAAAATTAGATCAAACTTTGACATGTTTGCTTTGGGTCGGGTCATAATAAAGATTTCTATGAAAATACGTGAAATTGATTTTTTGTCAGTCCGGGTCAGATTTKATCCTGTTAAATTATTGTTATAAAGATTTCAGATATTTTCGTAGAGAATAGATTACTTTCGTTATTATGAATACTTTTCTTTTTCTTCTAAAATTCCATTGGCGATGTACATATAAGAATTCTACATAGAAGTTATAAAGCTCTGAGTTTGAAATAAATAAGTTGTAAAATAGATCATATAGAAATTTGTTATAACTTTGTCACTGTTATCTTACTTTTTTGTCATCTCCAAAAATTACGATGAAGAAGTTTCTATGGTTATTATAACTACATATAATTATTATTCACTTATTATTCACTAAAGCTGTGTTACTTCGATATTTCACTTTTGTTTTTAACAACTGTTGCGATTCACTTATTTCCTAACAATTCTAACATCTATTTGATATTTTCGAATTTTATATTGAACTTTTTTAATATTTTTCCATATTTTTAGTTACTGATTATTACTCATAATAGCCCATCGAAACACGATAAAACCGATTTCTTATTTTAATGAGGGGGATTTTTTCATTGCCTCCAAATTTTTCGATTTGCACAAATAATTACACATATTCCACTAATTTTTCTAGACTATACTTCAGTACAACTTCACTCCCAAATTCASCGTCAACAATACACTATCTTAATATAACTTTTTTGTTTCTTAACACTAACAAATATTTAAATAAATATTCGTGCACCGCTCGAAAGAAACGCTTCCGTTACAATCGCCAGTCATCCCTTAACTAAATTCGAATTGGCCAAGAACMAACTCGCTGGCGTCAACATGGAACAGCAGAACACTACGTTTTCCGTTAGAATAACTGTGCATTTGACAGTGTCGAAGGCACTTGGGCTTTAAGTCTTTGATTTCTAGCGTACTTACTACTATTTTACTGTTATTGTGGTGAATTCAGCATTTGATTTGCCATTGGCAACCCACGCAATTTCACTCACTGTCTACCGCGCAGAATCGCCTTTTGACACATTCTTTGCATTCTGATTTCAAAAATCATCTGTAAATGTTTTGTGGATTTGTTGTTATTGTAGGCGATATACTATGCAACAGCGCAAATTTACCTTGATTTAGGTTAGGTTTTATAACTTATTGTTAGGCTTTAAGAAAAAGCAGATAAAATAAATAAAATAATTTTGAAAAAACGGTTACTTTGCATTAACAAGGTGTTTTGGTAAATATTTATGCCGCGAAGTCTAAATTGGTATCCCACAATACTAATAAGACTGTGTAAACAGACGTTTAGCAATACCAAAAGCTCCCTCAGGATCGGGAAGGACCGACGGGGTAAGCAGAGGAAGGCCTCCACTCAGTTGGAAAGTCCACTTGGAGAAGGATCTGGCTACTCTTGGAGTCTCTAATTGGCGCCAAACAGCAAGACGTAAGAACGATTAGCGCGCTGTTGTAATTTCATCTTTGCACTAGTTATATATTCGCCTCCCTTTTTAGTTTAATTAACTTTGATTAAACTTGACTTCAATTCAAACAGTATGTTTTAGCCAACGTAGGCTCTAGGTTATAATTCGGCGACATATACTGAAGGCGGCCGCAGTAATACAACTCTACCATCCTACCTAAAACTTTGTTGTCTAGTACCCGTAATTCCGGATTCGGATAAAAGCTCTTATGACGACGTCGTCATAACGACCTTATAGCTTCTTGTAATTCCGCTCGTAAACCCATCTCATTTGTATCACCATATTCTTCGACTCGATGTACCTATTAATATACATATGCAATTTTAGACAAGATATAGCTCATCGTACTTCTTCTCGAAGACCTGTCTCACTGGTATGTTTCATGCTTGTTTAAAGATTTTACGTAGGATTCCTGATTTCAAGCAAGTTCTTAGATGCGCGAAATTGTCCACRCCTGGCAGAAAGATGTCTCTTTATTTCATAACTGAAGATTGTGCGCTATGTTTCTTAGACTAACACAAGGTGTTCTGGTTTATCCCACATAACAAAAACTGAACTGAAAGCGTAGCGGTTTGGTCCAATGATATTGATCGATTCATCAGATTTGCTACTTTAACTCTCTATCACATAATAAAAATGAAGAAATGACGGAATTATCGACTATTTCCTCGCACATTTGTAGTCCTATCGGCTCTGCATATTACCAAAATAAAATAATTTTCTACTCGGTGGCCCAGTTACATATATTTATTTCACTAGCAATTTGTCATGAGCCCAAATTGATAATTAATTCCATAGTATGTGTGTTTTGCAACCGTGAAAGTTGTCAAGGACTTGCATACATTGCCGTTATTATTGTTGTTTGTTATACAAGACACGATATACTTATAATGGTTCGTGAAAGAGTATAGCGCTGCAGCAAAGTTAGCACGAACCCATCGATCACAGTATGGCAGTGATTTGCATTCAAAGAGCTGTGCATTGACGACAGAAGCAGCACACCTTTTCTGCGTCCACAGTTATGTATTAAATGSTTGACATTTACAGTTAGGCAAAATAAATAATTCATTATCGATTGACAGCGTTATTATGCAAAGCTTCTGTAATAACACTAGTGAAACAAATACATATGATTGGCAACGAAGTGGGTATAAAAAGATTTATTGTTTATATAATGTAGTAAATATAGAATAACGATTACATATATACGTACATATTTGAATATATTAGGCTATATTCGTAACACTTTATATATACTATTGTGGACAAAAAATAGAAAGACTTTATAATTTAAATTTCGCACGAAAACACTTTTGTCAATTWTTTTTTTTCTAGGTTGGTATAACTACCAGTAGCTTCTGTGCCAAATGTCAAATCAATGATTAGTATTTAGTACACCCTTGTAAAGTGCATTTGGCGATTTTTATAATGATTTATTTAACAAAGAAGTTCCATTAAGTTTTCTTTGCGGAATCTGATTTCTGGTGCCGAAACGTTCCGAATTTTGGTAAATAACTTTGACGATAATTGTTTGTCGCGAGCGAGTGTTTTTGATGGGTACAAATTATTCATAGAGGATCGGTAACGCGYTGACGAGGAATTTCGTCCAGCGCAGCGATCAACATCAGCTGATGACCAACACGTCAATAAAATAAAGGAAATGATCCTTAAAAATCAACGAACCAGAGTAAGAGATTTTACTTTCATCCTTGAAATATCRGAAAGATCAGAGAAAATCATTTTAAAAGATCATTTGGACCTAAGAAAAGTGAAAGCACGTTTGGTTCCAAAATCAATCAATTTTTTAGACGAACAGGGTCGCCTAAAAACCTCTGAAATAATGCTTTCCGACTAACAGGATGTTCGGAGRCGTTTTATTACTGGCGATGAGTCTTAAATCTATGCTTACGGCCCAGAAAAGGACCACCAATCAGTCGAATATCAAAGAAGGTCAAATATCAAGTATATATAGACAGTTTTTTTTTCTCTTAACGAGTTGTGGTGCACACAGGAATAGTATTTTAGTGTTATGCGTCGGAATTATGGGTCAACAACTTTTGGTTTTTGTTCAATAAGACTCAAAGGACACCTCCGGGGAAAACTTTTCGAGTCAATTGAAGACACTAAATGTGACTCGCTCTGCGCATTAAGGCTATTCCGAAAACTGACTTTAAGAACTGTTTAGAAAAACGATTGGCATAAATGTATTTTCGCCAAGGAGCATTGCTTTGAGTGGGATGACAMRGATTTTGAAGAATAAATAAAGAATTATAAAATTATGCATAAAGTCTTACTATTTTTTGCCCATATCTAAAGTATATAAAGTATAGTACAGAAGCCATTTCACATTTGTATTAATTTGAGGTCAATTTACTGCTAGCAACACGATGTCTTGTTGTCATGACTGACACGTGTATCCGAAAAAATATGTTTACACACCTATGAATATGTCAATGTGTATGTGTTCTTCCGCGTTCCACCGCAAACGTTTCTCTCAATTCATCCCTGCTCACCACATAGTACTTGTGCAAATGCGAAATTCACCACAGCCACTATTCCCCACATACACTAAATATAGCGCGCGCTTGTTGCAGCCGCTTTGAAAGTCCTTCAGTGTTTTCTCCTTCACATAAATGTGTCCGCATTCAAGGTTTATGCGGCAGAAAAAAGCATACAACTGTAATGAGAGAAAGTAAAACAAAAAAAAAAACCAACAAAAATAATTAAAGTAAAAGTAAAAATTAAATAATAAAAAAATCATGGTAAAATAAAAATCAGCCGAAGAGCAAGGTAAAGAGCGGCAAAGCAAATAGAAAAGCGGACAAAACTAAAGCGAAAAACGATTGCACAAACAACAGTTGACAGCGCATTCCAGTGATTGGGTAGGCCTCACGCAACCCACCTCACATATTTTCCCACTTAAGCAAATTTGTTCGCGTCTGCACCAAACCGCAACTACACTTCGAAGAACTATGATTTTATTACTTACTTTTCGCACTTGGCGACGCGCCACCGTTGTTGGTGCAGCTCATCATTGCTGCTCTTTGCTAAGTAGGAGTGGTGTGGGTCTGGTGGTTGCGGTACCGGTATACAATATTGTTAGGTTGGTGTGGTGAATCGACCGGTTTGCACAATATTTGCTGACTGGTGGTTGGGAATGTCAAGGTTCTTTGTGAAATGTCTGAGTTTGTCGGTCGTTATTAAAGTGCAAAATGTGATGATGACGCCTTGCATTTAAAATGTCGCCGTTGCAATCAGCTTTCTGGCTTTCTGGATTTACATACATAYCCATAAGCTGTGTGGAGAAAACTTGCGAGCGTTTAAGCAGCATTGTAAGTTGACGCAATATCCTTGTGTTGAAACTAAAGATATTGGAGGCGATTGAGGTTAGGCCCGTTTAAGGAGCACAACTGGTGTGAAAATTAAGAGAAAAAAGATATCGGTATTTTCATATTTTGGTAGGTTTTACCTTTAAAAATACCGTGGTGAAAATACTAAGGATATCTCAAAAAGTTTTTGATTTACGGGTTTCTGAGTGTAGCCCCTTAGTTCTGTCAGCTCTATCAGTTTATTTCTGAAAAGTGCACTTTTCGAATTTGCCTGAGTGAGGAAAATAAGACAAAGACTTACCAGTTTTTCCCTCAGATCAAAAATCGCATTTCAGCATACTAAAAGATACCAGAATTGGTGGAAAACTCAACTTTCTTTTTAAACCTCTTACTAGCGAATTGTTTTTTGGGTTACATCCTCGTATGAATAAATGCATGTATGGAAATTTTTTGCAATTGGCGCATTGAACGCGCTCGTTCGTATTTCGTAACGAATTTGATTTGTGTAAACGAACGTTTGAGTGCAGCTATTAACTCCGAGTGTAGTTGAAATTGCTTATGCGTACGTGTGTGTGTTTACATCGTGCTTATTTTCAAGGACAGCCGACGTGAACTTTTATCCTTGCCCTCTACTGGCAATGACAATGAGCCAGTCAAGGCACACATTAAATACAAAGGGAACAGTTTAGCGAAAGCATTTTAAACATTTGCAAATCGGAAGAATTGGATCACATGAACCTCGAATAAAAGAGCTTGAAAAGATGCGGCGACTAACGGAAGGTTTTAAGACCGGAGCATACTCTTGTAAGACTCGAAAGTGGTAATCTAGTGGCTGATGTTCAGAGCATATTAAAGTTATAATGAGAACACTTCTCCAGCCTGCTGAAGCCGTAGGGTAAGCTTCCGTAATATCATACAAGTATTATATATAAGGTCTTATCGAGAGTAGTGTGTGAAAGACTGAAACCCACCGTTAACAACTGGTTGGATCTTATCTGTGTGGATTTATACCTGGAAAATCTATAATCTGCCAGATTTTCACCATGCGSCAAGTTTTGGAAAAAACCCATGAATAGAAGATCAACCCACACCACCTCTTCGTCGATTTTAAAGCTGATTTCGACAACACGAAAARGAGCTGCCTTTATGCCGCGATGTCTTAACTTAACACAGGCTCCGTCTGGATCGCGAAGGACCTCTCTGAGCCGTTCGATACTAAGCGAGGTTTCTGTCAAACTTTTATACTTATTGTAAGCATTGCAATTCCCATTTCTAATTCGTGACTCAATACGAGTAAAATAAGGTTTTAAAACCTCGTATATTTTATAATGAGATGTTCACCGTAAAAGAGCGAATAATCGAAATATGGTTTCAGAGTGAACACAACTCTAAAGATCTGGAGTTTCTTTATTAATTTTTAAAGTTTAGAAGAAATTTTTGAAATAAAGTCACTACAACTACGAATATATATAATTTTCTGGAATCACTAAACAGATAGAAGCAGTTTCTAAGGATACACAAGCAATCGATAAAACGCAACCGAGAGTAGTATATTTGCATACCTAGGTTGCTTATATTATACCTTCTCAAAACGTGTTGACATACGGCTGCTMYTTKTGTTGTTTACAGTAACTSGTAATATTCATMTCGGYCAAAAAAGTGGATTAAATCGAGAGCACATTCACGTGTTTATTTTCAACAACTTTGGACATGGATTATCGCAGTAACAGCGTATCGAAGAACTTCATTCAATTTTTAGCGATGAAGCTTCATCAAATACAAGTGTTTGTAGATGATATGATRAATTCAATCGAGGTCGCAGATCATTTCGTGAAGGTCGCCCAAAATCAGTTGTGGTTCCGGAAACTATGGATGCTGTGTGCAAACTAATATTGTCAGATTATCATGTGACCAATTCCATTCCATTCAATAATTGCATGGACATTTGAGTGTAAAAACTACTGGTGGCGCCCACACAATTAGTCGATCGTTCAAACAAAGGCACATGTCAACTGATCGGAAGAAGCGTTAAAAAAATAAGATTGCGGTGCTTCGAAACACGTCTATGAACTCGTGACAGATGATGAAATATGGATTTATGTGAATCCAACAAAAGTTTTACGTGCACGAAGCAAGTGGTTGTCTATGTCTAAACATATTTCAACCACAGCACGATAACATGAATGAATGAATGAATGAATGATGATGAGGAATGCACTGCGACCTTTGGTCCCTCTCCTTACTCACATTGACTCTTCTAGACCCAGCCCATTAWTAAAGTCCAGTAGACTRCTTGGCGCTAGCGAGRCACACGATAACAACGTCCAACATAAAATTCTGAGTGGTACACAATMATTTYTTTGCCAGTTGTGTTTCAAGAAATTAGGACAAAGAMGGATCAMTCTTCACCACGATAATKCTAGGTCTCCAACATCGACTGAAACAACCGCATTTTTAAACACTCAAAACATTGATTTGATAAGTTATCCACCGTTCTGATGTGGGATCGAATAACTTTTTTTTCGTACGTAAAAGATAAATTCATAGGTCAAYGTTTTTCAACACCTGAAGAGACGGTTGACGGCGTTCAGAAGCAGAAACCTCAATTAGAGTTGCAAAASTTCTTCGAAAATAAGTTCAAAAGCATGCAAAAGTATATAAATAGATATCTATGGAGAATAATTTGAAAAACAATTAAGCGATTTTCAATGCTATTTGTTTTTGTTCTCTAATTCCGAAATATAAAAAGCAACCTACATAAAACCCACAACCTCGGCAAAGCCACACCGTCAATATTAACTTTGGTCATTTTGAAACTGTGTAAAAATTTTTTAATAGAGCCTGGAACGAAACCTTGAACAATCAAATATTTTTTAAAGTCCGAAATGTCAAATCACATTTACAAGTCAGAACTTATTAAAAGCTTCAATTTTTAGAATAAAAGCGCTATTTTTGTTCCTGAATGCTTTAATTTTGACTTTGAGTCTCATTGACCTGCTGTTAATCGAAGCAAGAGAGCGAAAGTTAGGACAAGACAATCACTCACAATATTTGAAATTATGCCAAATCTACTAAGTGATTGCCGTTGAGACCATGAATGTACATAAAAATTTCCAAGTGGATACATACGTATATTCCACAGTGAGCCCTAGAGGAAATTAAGAAAACCATGGCAAATTGGTGAAAATTGTGTTTTTAAAGGATTAGTGTAAGTTATTACAGTTATTACATCGTAAGGAARCGGGGCAGGATTGCATTGGCCTTTGCTTCTTTCTTCAACTTAGCGACTCTGTATCAATTTTGTAAGCGTGTGCAGCGTTCATCAGCATTGTGATAAAATGTCTTGACTGCTTAAGCCAAATTGCAGTGAATGGACTTTCAGTAAAAATAAAAAACCAAAAATGGTTCTCAGTAAAAATATTCGATGTCCTCGATGGYCGAATCTGCAAATTTTACCATGAAGAGCAGGTGTGGAAACCAAATCCAACGTCTGGTGAAGTAAAATATTTTTCAACTTCATTGATTTTGTGGAAATTTTCACATTTCCTACTGGGCCTATAAATCACAAACATATTTCGATTGGTTTTCCTTCGTGTTTGAGTGAGGAAATTGTTGGCTTTCGTTTGCAATTAGGTGAMCAAACTTGTGCCAATTTTTATTTCCTTGAAATGTTTTTAATGTTTCTCAGCATGATTTTGGATAACAATAACATACTGCCACGTATATTTGGAAACTAACCAATAATTTGCTTGCCTACAAATTTAAGTGCACACCGCTTAATGAATATGTGGTGAGTGCAACGGTTGCATGTCGCCATARAGGCTCTATAGGTACATTAAGACTAATTTTAATAACATTTCGTAACTTATTTTCTTAATTTAAAGTAATTTTGTATTTTAAAGTGAGGACCTGGTTTCATATAGCTGGTATTTCAAATACCAAATCGAGACCAAATGGCGGATGGCTAGTCGTGATCTTCACAATATCCCCACAAGACAAACTGACGTTGGGATCGGGAAGAACCTTTCCGAGCCATTAGATACCAAACGATGTTTCAGACAAGACGGTTGCCTATCCTGCGACTTCTTCTAGAGCTGAATGGAGAAGATATTGGTTGTCAAAAAAGTCTTGCGGTATTTTCGCTAGTTGGCGCTGAGAGCGCGTAGTTCTCGTCGCATCGGGTCATGCTTTACCGTTTTTGGAAAGCTCATTTCACGCGCTAATTTATTGATTGCTTGATTGATTGTCGTTTCTTTTAAGTGGTTCGTGAGTTATAGCGTCGCAAACATGGAGCAAAATAAAGAGAAAATACGGCATATTTTACAGTACTACTACGATAAAGGCAAAAATGCATCTCAAGCCGCCACTAAAATTTGTGCAATTTATGGACCCGATACAGTTTCCATTTCCACCGCCCAACGATGGTTTCAACGTTTTCGTTCTGGTGTAGAGGTGGTCGAAGATGCGCCACGCTCCGGAAGGCCTGTCGTCGAAAATTGCGATAAAAGCGCTGAATTGGTCGACAGAGACCGGCATAGTAGCAGCCGTAGCATCGGTCAAGAGCTGGGCATGAGTCATCAAAAAAAATTTTATGAACAATTGARAATTCAATWAAAATACCGCAAGACTTTTTTGACAACCTAATATAGTATTCTACAAGAGTGCACAACCGCTGGCTTACGCCGATACATCGATATCATTTTCTWTAGCAACCGTGTCGTTAGTTCTACTTTCTCCAGGTTGGACAAAGAAGCGAAATATCTTCTGTCATCGCATCCGCAACTTGGCTACCGCGACACTGTTGGTAGTCATGACTTAGAAGTCRTAGATAATTTCGTCTATCTTGGAACCATCAATAACACCAACAAAAACGTCAGGCTCGCAAGATATAGTCTTGCAAATAGGTGCTGCTKCGGACTGAGTTGGCAGTTGAGAAGTAAAGTCCTCTCTCAACGAATAAAGATCAAATTTTACAAATATCCTCAAATATATCTACAAAGTCATCCTCGTCCTGCTATATGATGCAGGGGCATGGACGATGACTACACCTGCTGGGTCGACGTTCCGAGGTCTTTTGCGCATTGGCAACGGCCAGTGGATCGGACGATGAGCTGAACGAGGTATACGATGCCACTGACACAGTTCAGCCAATCAAGAGAGACCRGGTCATATCGTCCGAATAGACTCGCCTCCACTCAGTTAAAAAGACCAGGTGGAGTAGAGCCTCTTTTTTAGCATAGTTAGAATGATCCGATTTAGATGAAATATGCATTATTTTACTTAATGACTTGTTGCCATTTTGTAGATAATTTTATAATGCCACTCTCACGGAAACCCTGGTTCCTACTGACACAGTCAATTTCCACAAGCTTCTTTTGAGGCAAATTTTTCAAAAGCTATAGAGAAGACTAGGTAGTAGGCACTTGGTGCTGGTTTCGGACTATAAGGTTGGTGTATAAGAAACATCCAAACCAATGCCCGTGCAAACTGTGTAACAGACACAACTCATAACAGACCTTCAATCCTGATTGGGTCACTTCCGGCTTCGAGGAAACCCTTTAGAGTTAATTGAAGACATTAATCGTGAATTGCTATTCGCTTAGCAGACTAT
The DNA here is from genome assembly GCF_001853355.1 of Bactrocera latifrons. Lineage (NCBI taxonomy): Eukaryota > Metazoa > Arthropoda > Insecta > Diptera > Tephritidae > Bactrocera > Bactrocera latifrons. The sequence continues at coordinate 468,009 of NW_017535753.1, read as the reverse complement.
TGCGGAAACTTACTTTAACAACTGTTTCAAGGATTATGAAAAATTAGACACAAGTGGGGGGATTACTTTGAAGGGGACGACATAAATTTGAAGATAACTTAAGAATTTTAAAATAATGAACATAGTCTTACTATTTTTTGCTCATTGCAGTACATTCCAAAAATTATCCAATTGAAAATAAAATCCGATCATACATTAATCAAATAAATTTATTCGCTTGTTTTGTGTTATTTTGAGTGTAATTTCAATATCTTGCTTTTTCTGCTGAACTATGTAACTATGTCATTAGGTATAATATTTATATTAATATTGATTAAAAATACTTATGTTAAACATATGCTGCAATTAATATACTCAAATATGCCAATATTCCAATTTTAATTAATATTTATTTTAATTGAGACCTAATTTTAGAATTACGAGTAATTCGTTCGTGCTAGACTACATACCATACATACATATTCTATTTATTGGGGGTGTGAAATTCGCCGAAACATTATCATTTGGGGGTGGAAAATAAGCAATAACTTATACCATAACGCAATCTCCTTAACGCATGACTGTGATGATGTAGTTGTATAGATTAGTTTGTGTATTATTTGTTTTTGTTCTTGTTTTTASATCAAACAAAACTTATCAGATATAGCTAACAATTATATTTTTATATAACATACTCGCACATAACGGTTAATTCTGCTTTCATAAACAATAAATATGAGGTKGTGAGGCCTATAATTAAAACACTTAACTAATCTGGAAAATATATCTAAAAAAAAACATAATAATAAAATGAAATAATAAAAAAATTAAAACTCATGCGAATATGAATCAGCGATTATCTCTATTTCCCTATGCTTAACTACCGTGTCTAAAAATTTAAAACTCCTAGCCACATGCTTAAGTCCACGTTTTAGGTAAACTAAAGGGTCCCAGACGCTTATGCTCATCCACCGCGCGCACCGCAAAGTAGTAACGTTGACCCTCTTGGAACTGTGTCAGCGTGACGGCCATAGGCAGTAACATCGCTTTCACATCGCCCACGTGGCGCCATGAATCAACCGCCGGCGGGCCCGATGTCTCTTGATAGGCATAAATTTGATAGGTGACGCACTCGGCAAAACGCTCCATGGAATCCTCCATGGTCCACGAGATAACAATGCCGTTCTCCAGATTGCTGATGCGTATGGTGGGGCGTGGCGGTGCCAGTTTCCAGCCCGGATTGTAGGGTTGCGGCGGTGTGTTTGGCAGTGGCGCAGGGTGATTGTATTTGCGTACCGGTGCCGCYGCTGGCATATTCGCTGGAGTTATGTGTACACGCGTAATGCTGGTGCCGGGCGGCGTGGTTATATTCGACATCAGCGCACTGTTATTCGCTTTTGTCGCCGGTGGCTGACGTACATTCACCGCTGTCGAACGCACTGTTGTCTGTGGATTATGCGGCATGCGCGTTAGCGGTGGCACTGCGCGCGCATTATTATTCAAGATCTGTGTGTTGGTGTTGACGCCACGCTGCATAGGGGTCGTTGTCGCCGCAGCGCTGGCAACCTCATCCTCATCGGTTAGATCAATGACAGCTTTCTCCTTCGGTTTGGCCGCAGCTATTGTCACACTGCCCACTGCGGGTGAGGCTTGGTTCAATTGGTTCATGTAGTGGTCTACGGATGCGTTAGGCGAGGCAGCCGTCGCTTCCACTGGACGTCGGAACTGTGTCTGCTGCGTGGGTAAGGGACCAACAGCATTAGTCTTTGGAGCCAATTTGCGCCTGTAGAATTATAAAAAAAAAATAGTTTTTAGTATTTTTTCTCAGAATAGGTAATAGTTGGAAAATGTGAGGYGAAAACTCACTAAAACTATACTTACATGTTATTTTGCGCCTGCTGGCGCGCGGCGTATTGTTGTTGTTGTTGCAAATGTTGTGCACGCACTTGCTCATTGGTAGGGAAGCGCACCAGCCGTTGCTGACCCGACGCCACACCCTTGTTCAATACACGAGGCATGCCGACAGCTTGTTGTGACGACGACGYCGCCGCCGCCGCAGGAGCTGTAGTTTGGGAACCTTGTGTTAAGGCCGTTTGCAAAACTCCAGGATTTATGCGATATGAGGGTGGGCGTGGTGTTGGCGACATACCGTTATCCACAGGGCGCTGTGGTGTTACCTTTTGTACGCAACCACGCCGTGCATTCATAGAGGCTGCCACCGCAGCTGAGGCCAGCGCCGAATTAACCGAGCGCGTTTCAGGCGTACTACTCGGCTGACGCGGCGGCGAAGACGGTGGTGGCATTTGACCACGTTGTGGTGATGTGGATACGTGGGTATGAGTACTGGGTGGAACTACGTCTGAGCCGCGCTTGTTCGGTACGTACACTTGTAGACCGACCGCACGTGTAATTTTGACGGGCATTATGAATTGTGAATTCTTTGTTTCGATATCTTTTAGGACACGATTGTGCACCATTTCCAAATCACGAAACTGTTTTGAGATTTCGGCGATTTTTGCTCGGTGCGCTGTGATTTGTTTCTCTTGTTTGTCGATAGTTTCGCGCATTTCGGAGAACTCACTTTTGTGCACGATGGCTTCGACAACTTTCTGCAGCACCAACTCTTCCAAATCGGTTTTGGTGAGTTTGTCGAAGTTCTTGCGAAACCGTTTGAAGAAATCCAAACTTAATCTGGATGCATCGCTGTTTAAGAGCTTGGGTGCCGGGTAGAGTGGAATTGGAATGTCTGAAGCTATAGCGCGAAGTTGAGGCAATACTTTGCCGAAATCGATTTTTTCATCCGCCAAACCCGTTTTTGCCACTTTGCTTTCTGTTTCAAGCTTTTCATCTGTGACCATATTCATTGTTTCTGTTTTCATAGCTTCCTCGATCGTAACAGACTCATCTATTTTAGTCTTTTTATTTGCCACTTCCTCCGTCCCATCGGATGTTGATTCGTCTGCGCTCTTCTGTTCTAACTCGTCGTGCGTTCGCTTTGTTGCAATAGTTGTTGGCACGCCCAACGACTTTTCACTATTCTCACCGTCATTACTATCCTCCGTAATCTTGATTACCTCAAACGGATCAAGTTTAGGTGCAGAATCGGTGGATTTATTGCTGCTACGCGACTCTTCATCGGCTTTTAAGCTCTCATCAGTCTCAAGACTCAAGCGTGAGCGTTTGTTCAGTGGCTCGGTTGCCTTCTCTTCGCCAGCGGCAGGACTATCATCCTCCACTAATTCTATGGCGCCGCTGCTCTCGGCATCGTCGGCGTCTTCTTCATTCTCCGGCTCATCCGCGGCATCGCCATCATCGTCCCCAGTGCTACCAGCTGTACCGGCTTTTTCAATGGTTTGTGTTTCTTGTAACAAATTGCTGCTACTACTACAATTGCTGTTTGTGTCATCGACAGCTTCCGAAGATTTGGATTTTGTTTCATCGTCCCTTTGTGGCGTGGGCGCTGATTTTTCACTTTCAAACTTGTCACAGGCATTGTCGGAGTTGTCTGACTGTAGCGCTGTTTTATCAGCCACGCTTTCGCCTTTTTCCGTTTTTTGTTCAATTGCATTCTCACCACTGTCTTTAGTTAATTTAGATTTTGTTTCATCGGTTGCGCTCTCACTTTTACCAGTTTGAGAAGCGATTGGYTTTTCCGTGGTGTCCGTGCTTTTTCYCCCYGTCAACGACGTTTCATCATCATCATCAAGCAATAGCACAACATCATCATCGTCGTCGACCTCCATTGATTGGACAGCTGGACCGTCGGCTTTTTTGTTTGTATCAACAATGCTTTCCTTCGTTTCCTTGGCTTCCGACTTGCCCACAAAGAAAATAACATCGTCATCGGAATCTTCCGCTTCTCCCGATTTGTTTTTAGGGTTAATGCTTTGCAAATCCGTAGCTATTGGGTCCGCCTCAGCATTAGTGCCATCGACATTTGTGGACTCTTTATCTTCAATGTCTGTGATTTCCGCTGTGGCTTTCTGCAATTCTTTAGCTTCCGTTTCGGCGTCTTCTATAACTTTCTGGTTTGATTTATCAGCTGAGTCTTTTGCTGTAATGCCGGCGTTTTTTTCTATAATCTCATCAATAACTTGTTTACAGTCTTTCTTTGCGCTGTCGCTCTCAGTTTGCTCCTTTTCTAACGTATCTTCTGCATTAATTTTTTGTTTTTCATTTTCTACTTCTTCGATTTTATCATTTTCTTCATTTGAKCCACCTTTATCACTAATTGCCTGTTTCTCCACTTTTTTATTTTCCTCTCCATCGATATCCTCAATGTTCTTATCATTTAAGTTTGATGTTTTGGCATTCTCCTTATCATCATTAACTTCGGGCTTTTCATCACTCTTACCCGGCGTACTTACTTCTTCAGCATTTCCAACCTTCACCACATCTTCCTTATCCACTGATACTTGCTTTGACGTTTCTGCAGCTACTTCTGCTTCCGCTTTCTCAGCTGTGTGCGCATTTTCGCTCACTGCCTCATCCTTGCCCGAGGACGACGTCTCAATACAATCTTCGAGATCATTAATTTTCGATATCAACTTATCCAGGTCATCGCCTGTATTGTCCAGACAAGCTGTTACTGTTGTTGTACTATCCTCGACCTTGTCAGCCTTTTTTTCATCAATTACTACGGCCGCTTTCGGCACCACCTCGGCCAGCAWTTTATCAACTACATTTGCACCACTATCATCATCATCGTCCTCACGCAGCAACGCCTCTTCCAATTCAGGATTGACAGAATCATTTAAATCAATTAGTTCGTCGAGATCCAGACCATCGCCGGCATCGGCGAAACCGTTTGAAACGTCACCGATTAAACCATTTTGTGGCAGATCTAAAAAGATTGGGATGTTAAAAAGATGCATAACTGTAAATATTTATTTGATGGAGCTTGGAGTTGAGCACGTATGAGAACTATGATATTGATACCCTGAAGTTTTTAACAAACAGAAGGAAACATCTGAGACCTCAGAAGAATATGTCCGACTGTCGCTTATACTCGAAATAGTATCGAAGTTTTTGAGATATTGATACTTTTCTTTCTAAGAAGCTGCTCATTTCTCGGCACGCCGGATATCGGACCACTATAGATCATAGCTTTCATACAACCTGAATAATCAAACTCAAGTTATTGTATGGAAAACTTTATAAGCTATCTTCATGAAATTTTGCACAGACTAGTTTTAAATGTAACATACAATCTCCGAACAATTATTCAGATCGGACCACTAGAGTATATAGCTGTCATACAAACTATAAAAAACGCACCCCTGAAGCTTATAACTTCGATTCAACCGAACTTAACGTTTTTCTTTTGGTTTCTATTGTTTTTATAGCGGCAGAGGTCTGAAGTAAATTCATGGTGCTGAGTTGACTTAATAAAAATCCGGGTACGTTCCGGTTACTTAGACCCGACTCTCGTGGGAGCGGTTTCTTGTTTCTCTAGCTCTTTGGCAATTCTTCTAAAGATTTACTCAAAGCTCCATCAATTAAAACGCAATTACAACGCTCTATTTACCGTTCGTATTCAACAAATCACTTTTCAGTTTTGTTGTCTCCAATTCTGACATGACATCCAAGTCATCGGRCTTGCCATTACTACTCGCTGTTGCCAGCTTGTTAAAATCGGTTGGTGCGCTCTGCTTAACTTCCATCATTTTGTGGCTTGTGGGTATAAGTATTCACTCTGAGTTATGCATTAAAGTTGACTGAAAGCATAAAAAATAAAATTACATTAAATAATTTGTGGGCGAGAAGGCATAAGAATATAGGTTTAAAGAAGGTTCGAGTAATTACAACAAAGTGTTTAATTTTTARGTATAATTTCTGGTAATTAACACAAGTAAACTCACTGAGCGATAAATAAATGTCAAAGCAGAGTTAAAACAATATACAAAAAAGTGTTTTTTTCGAATTAAGCCTAGGTTGAAATTACSGCTTAGTAATTTCAGTAATTCGACAGTGAAAACCACATGCCTTAATTAAGGAATACAACGAGAAAAGAACGAGAAAGAACATGTGCAATAAAGTTTGCAAAAACAAAACCACGGTAAATTATAAAATTCAGATAGAAGACAACAACGCGGCATAGACCAAAAGTATAGAATCAGCGGTGATTATATGATACACGCGAAAAGTCGACAAACACTGCAGAAAAAAAAGAGCGCAAAAGAGTAAACGCCAAAAAAGAGCGTCATCGAGGGAGAGAGTAGTAGAGAGCATGTAAACAAAATGAGCGGGCAACAATGATACAAACAACAAACTATTTAAAGAAACTAAAAAAACTTAAAAACACAATAATTATAAATATACATACAAACAAAAATATAGATTTCGAAAATTTTATTTTTGACGACTTACAATTTAGATTACAACTTTCGCTTCAAGTCCGTAAAACTGTTGTCTGCTATTGCTGTGATTCACGTACACTCTCATGCACATAGGCATACAAGAACATACAACAACAAACGCCCAGGCGCAACTTGCAACTGCTAGACACGAGTGAAACGAAAACACAACCGAACAATTTCACGTGATACAAAGAACTGAAAATGTAGCGAGCATAAAATTTTGAACGAACTGTCGTCTTTGCTTGAACACGATAGATAGATAGCTCGTACGATTTCTTGTATGCCGATTAGCACCAGGTAGTTTTTRCTTTTTCGCTTCTCGGATCAATGTAAAATAGGTCGAGAAGTGGACTAATACAACAATAAAACGAGCGGGTGTTATCAAACACACGCTGTACTAGGGATCTAGGAAGCACTACGAGTTTAACCATTTGTTTATAGGTTATGTAGCAGCAATATTTATTTATTTATGTATATGTGAATATTTAATATAGCGGCATATATTTATGAGTTATGCACAAAGTTATACAGAAGCGTAACATGTGGAACGTATGTGGATCCCAACTGCGTTTGGAAATGAAATGGTGGACCCAGGTTTACGCAGATAACTCGCAGACGAAACACTACTAATATTGGAAGCAATAATACTGCATAGTTGCATATAAACATACACATAGGTAAACAGAGTTAGATGCATACATACATACATATGTATATACATTCGTGCTGGAAAATTAAGCAAAAATTTACTTCATGACGGAGAAATTCGCGATATTACACAATAAATATAGTTCGGCTGATGATAGCTACAGAAGCGCGAAAGCTGTTTCACACCAAAGCACCGCTAAAATAAAGCTTATTTGACAAGCACAAAGCTTTCTACTTAATTCAGCCGAAAGAAATTAGGATTTAATGAACGTCACATTTAAATAAAAAAAAAACTCAAATATTTTAAAATATTGAAAACGAAAAAATAAAGCATAAATGAAAGCAAAAGCAGCGTAAAAAAGTATTACCTAAAAAATACAAAAAAAAAAGTAGAAAAAAGTTCAATTTGTTTACCAATCAAACAAATTTTTCAGAATAAATAATAATAAAAATAAATATTAAAAAACTGGATTTAGTTACATAAAAACCCGGTTGATTTAGTTAAAGCTCTCAGCACAAGCACRTAAAAGTGCATGTTCCCCGACACTCAGCGCCAAATCAACAGTTATTGACTTCAACAGTGGCGCCTCAGCAACAGCAACACAAAATTTGCACGAGCTGAAGAGTTATGTTGCACAAATGCATTTGCCGCAACTACAACAAACACACACAAACACGCAAGTACACACACACATACGATCTACACCAAGCCTTCGCAGCATGTGGACGATAACTTTACCCGACAGTTCAAACTTTCTAACCGATTTTTGGGCACTTCCAGCAAGTATAAGATGCCACAGATTTATTAACTGGGTCCATAAGTCGCAGAGGTAAATACTGACAGATTTTTGAAGATAATGAAGCAGATGAGCAAGCCAGCTTTCAATAAGCATATGCGCCTTTCAAATGCTCGGACTTGAGAAATCAAGAAAAACCGCTTGGAAATTATGGAATAGTTCARGAATTTATGGTCAGTATAGTAACTTTACAGTTGTAGGTACATACATACATACACACAGAAACATTCAAAAAGCCACGAACGAAAACGAACTTAGCGCAACTGGAGTTGTGTGAGCGAGACAGTGATTTACGGCGACATTTTAAATGGGGAGTCAAAAGTCAAGTTAAAAACAAAAAACTATGTCAAATGTAACACAAATAGTTTAACTTAGACAATATGTTATAATTTTTCTAAAATAAAAATGTTTTATTACTTTGCTTTTTAGTTACTTCCAGACTATTTTCGCTTAGGAAACTGCTACCAAATAAATAGAATGCTGTCATTTTCATAAAATATGTTGTTTTATATATTTCATGTTAATTTATGGAAAACCATGAGCGTAKAAAATTTTTGCACAGACCGAAAAGCGACAAAGTTGTCAAGCAAGCAAAGCCAACGCACATGCACCCGGAGAGCCAGYCGAAATATGTAAGACAACCAGAGCCGAAGCAGCTCGTTCGTATGAAAAACGAACACATACTTATATAAATAGATGGTTCGTCGACATGTGGATCCAAGGTAGAGGGGGTGAAAGTATAAACATTGTATGCACACGAATCGGTTGGAAGTAGCTGTGTATACGGTCGGCGATTTTGTAAAATCGATTCAAGATTTGTAATGAAAAATTCTATTTAATAWAAAAAGTGCCCAAAAATTCTATTTAATGATAAATTAAATTTAATTAAAATTTTWTTTAATGTAAAATTTTTCGAAAGACTCAAACTGAAAATAATCGCCACATTAATTTTGGTATAAATATTAWATATAAATTAACCAATATTGGTATTGACTAGCTTATACATATATTATATGTATACATCCATAAATACATACTTTTCCATAAATACCTTTGAAGAAACGTTCAAAAATTCCGCTAAATGTAAGCTCAAACCAAGATGCCAGTTCTTTTTCATCAAAGAAATTTTTACAGTTATGTATCTCAAACGTACACCAGCATTGCAGCTTAGAGAGCGCTGCTAGCGCAATACTAACAAAACCGAAGAGCACAAGTAAGCTAACAAAGGATCTCTGCATTAACGCCAAAGCCGTTTGTTCGTGTGTATTTCAATACAATGTATTTCAATCGTTGCGTACGAAATAACAGCACCATAGGGTAGTGTAGATACTCATTCCAAACTTCCACCTATAAACAGTGGTGCGTAAAAATATAGCAACGCATTGTACTACTATAATATTGTATGAACAGAGTACCATATACTATATGAAGATTATTAAAACAACAACCAACGCACAATTCGATTGCACCGAAGCTTTAATACCCTTRATGGGTACRAAAAATTCCTTACAAAAATTTAATTACGATTGTTCAGGTATATGCTATGTTGATCCGATCTGCACAAGTTCTTCAAAAATTGTAATACTACCGAACAAGGGTTGTAGCCTTGCCAAMTTTCGCGCAGATATCTCGGTTTCGCAGTGAGAGAGTTCTCCAAGCAAGTACCAATCGTTCCGTTTGTATGAGAGAAAAGAACGTGTGCAAAATTTCAGTTAGATATTTCGCATACCCATTTTATCGCATTTTGTTATATTTTCCCATYTTCTGTTTGCAAATTGATGAAATTTTATATTGAGTTCTCTCCTGAKCGATCCTAAAGGGTTTGGTGTTATCTCTTTCTCGGATTCATTTAGGAAAACTTCTACCTTTGCCAACTCGTCTGCCTTTTCGTTTCCGATAATGTTCTTGTGGCCGGAAACCCAGATCAAGTCTAGGTGGAGATTTTCTTCTAGTGAGCTCAATGCTTCTTGCAGTTAAGGACTAYGCTGGGATTAGTCATGGGCGACGACAGGGCCAGGAGAGCCGCCAGGTTATCCGTGTTTACTGCTGCTCTATTCATCCTATCGTAGTTATTCAAGGCCTTTATGCCCAGTACTTCCGCTTGAAAGMTGCTAGSCGAGTTCGGTAGACGGATAGGGGGAGAAATCCGATTCCGATGATCTCGACATATACTCCTGTGCCTACTCCGCAGTCTATTTTGGAACCGTCGGTATAGACTGAGATGCTATATTTCTCCACTATTATGCCATTCTCGTCTAGAGGGTATACTCACCTGAAAGTATCTATTGAAATCCAGCACTGGGAGAATGTAGTCTGATTCCGGCTACCAATTCAAATAAATATTGAGTAACTAAGTTCTTGATCGTGTAAGATCGATTTAGAAAAGAAACCGTGCCAAATTTCGTGAAGCTATCTTGTGAAATGAAAAAATGTTCCACTCAAGAATTTAATTCTAAGCGATCAGTTTGTACATAAATTGCATAGTCACTCAGGTTCTTCTAAATGTTMTAAAATTCGCGGAAAACTTAACTTACTCTTTAGAGTATAAAAATAATTCTATAGAAATCTGAAGGAAACTATATATTCCCTCCGTATTAACCCACAAAAACGTGAACAAGCTAGGGATTAGAGCTTATAAATGTTCGTATTKTATGAAGATTATTTTTCTTTATAATTCCCTTCATTATATTCCTAAATCACATTTATACTTTTTTTCAACTCTGTATACTATTCGACTTCGATTTTTGGCATAGGATTTTAAATGTCTACTTTTTCCACGATATTTCTCTTTCTCTCTCTCTCTTTTATAACCGATGTTCTCAGCCAGCTTAGCATTGGCTGAGTTCCAAGTTGCATGTTGCTTTGCATTAGTACGAAGTATAGAATTCCTTAAAATCAAACTGCTTACGATATGCAAAGTATCGAGTACCGATAAATTTTTATGCGTATTAGATGCGCATACATTGAGCATCTCTATTTTTTGTGATGCTCAAATTTTTTTTCCATTTAACAATCCAAGCAATGCCGCTTTTTGCTTTTTTCTCTTGTTTTTCAAATGATTTTTAATGATTATCGAGGAGTTGCTGCGGCCACTTTCACATAAATCTAAAAAATTGTTATTAAATAAATTTATATTCACATTTGCCGCCATAGCTGTGGATGTTTTGCAAACATTTGTCACAAAATGTCAACGTTGATGCAAAGCAAATTGAAACAAAGCAGTAGGGTTGCATTGTTGATATTGTATAAATTCGGTATCGGTATCGCAACAATGCAAAACAATATGCAACTTGGAACTCAGCCGTTCTCTTAACATTTAATGACCTTGATAAGAATATAAGAAATATTGATCAACATTCTCAAGCATATCTATATTCATTATAAGTCCTTCATTTCCAATATAAAATTACAGCGAATCAATTAAGTATACATATACATACATAAATGTATTTCTATAATCAATATAGCAACAACGTTGCCAATTAATAATGCACGACTGTAGTCGCACATGTGTATATACATATTATAATATTAATACAGATGGGAACAACAAAATAGGTGTGGCTAGGGTATAATTTTGCAAGTATGTTCTAATATTTGAGAGATTTTTTATAAGGAAATTCGCTCCTTGATAGTTCATGAGGATGATCCTAATCTTCAGTTTGGAACCTATACGCAATGCRAAAAAATTTAATTTATATTCCGCTGCATGAGGGCGGAGTGTAAAGATAAWAAATATTACATTGAATAAAATGCGAAAAATATCTCGGAAATGGTGAGGACGGACGAACAACATTACTGAGAGCGTAGCACTTACACACAAACTAACTCACCAATATGCGCCAATATGTAGATACACAAAAATGTGGTATCTMTGGCACGTTAAGCAATACTTTATACGCGTTTTGGGTATCTGGTAGGCAGCTGAGGCCAACCCAAATCATAAAATTGCGTATATCACGTGTGTATAGCGAAAACTGTCTCTGTGTTATAATTGTATGTATGTACATACATATGTATGCATGAGCTTATGTTGGGTTCCACATTGAAGCACGATAGTTGTGATTATAAATTGTCGAACCAAACTGCAAAATTTCTTAAATCTAAAATTTTAGAGAAAATAATCGAAAAAGAAACTTCCATACGGGTGACACTTTAAAAATCACCAGCTTCGTTGCGTATGAATTCTGCCGCAAAACCTGTTGGCCGGAGCGCAAGCCAAGCAAAAACAACAACCGACAAGCGTTTTAAGGGGAATAGCGCGAAGAAACGACCAAGCAAACCCAAGGTGCGAGTTAATGAATGAAGGGACTTACATATAGCGAAGTTGTACTTTTTATTGTTGTTGTTATTGTTTTCTACTTCAAAAAATAATGTTTGTATCTCAAAAAGCAATTAAAACAAGAGAGATATTGAAGGCATTGGAGATATAGCTTTACGACCGATAACTGACGGCTTGATTGACCAGCGCCAGTAGGCACGGCAGCTGTGCGTTACCGTCTGTGCATATGCGTGTGTGTGTATGTGTATATATAAGAGCGCACGAGAGCGTCTAAAGAGAGCGGCATTTAATTGACTGCTCATGCAAATAAAGAGCACAAAACAAAGCACTAGTTGAGGCACATACAAAGATGCGTTAATACATATTTTTTATGAACTAAAATGGGGAAAATTATTACACACTTTTAGGTAATTTACTGTTTAAATGGTTATAAAATGGTTAGTTTTTGTTAATATTATTTTTTTTTTTTACAATATGAGTTTGGCACATAAAAAAACATTTAAAAAAAATCAAAAGATGTTGCCACCTCGATAATTATATTTTTTTTTTGTTTTTGCACGAGTTTGAGTACAATATATTTCTCTATATGCATATATGTATGTATGTATATGCACAATACCAACCCGGTTGTGTATGTATACCGTGACGGCCTGCACACACACTAGAAAGTAACTAAAGTTTACTCACCGATATCCAACCCAAACCCAATTCAAGCCCTTTCCGCTCGACAAAATTTCCGAACTGCTCTATTTTTTGAAAATTTTGAAATCTTCTTCACCAGGCCGCAAATTTTGCACAATTGTATAATTATTAAGCAATCTATTCGTATGTACAGTTGTGTTAGTTACAAACGAACATACGAAAAACCTGAAGGCATATCAGAGAGTAAGAGAGCACTGAACTCAAAAGCGGAGAGTAATTAAGAGAATTCGAGATGTAGGTGACATCACTATTCTATTTTATATTCAAGATTTTTATAAAAATTYTTGGAGTGATAGAAAATTATCCAGGATAATGATGGAAAATTATTTCAAGTGGAACAAAGGGAATGCCAGAGCAAGATGCTAAAGATAAGTAGACAGCAGCAAGCAGATAAGCGCGCAAAYAGCTGCCTGGCTATAATGGGGTTATGCACGAAGATGGCGAAAAGTGTGCAAATCACTAAAACCGTCAAGTATTGAAATATCTTTGTTCATACTTTCAGTAAGGCAACCTTTTCCAAAATTTTCTAGATTAAATGCCAGAAATTCAGGTACGCAACCGAAAACAAAGCACCTCGGGGACACGTAAGAAACGCTGACTGATTGAAGCGTAGCGTACATTCTTATTGAAAGGCAAGTAAGCGAAAGTGTGCGGCGAGTAATTTGTGGGTTAATTAAATGTAATTACAACGCATACGAACCAGAATTTCKGGTGAAAACTATATATAAAAATCATATTTTTCATCAAAACAGAGAGCATACTCAATTTTATAAAAAAAATATATATATACATTTTTGTAAGGACATTTGCATACGTCGTAAGTCGTAACTTTTCGGTAGTAATTCAGKTAGTCGGTTCAAATGCGATATTTCGTCGAACTAAATTACCGATTTATATACCAAAAACGGAAAACAGGCAAAGTCCAAAGTAATAATCACGGGAATGGTAGATTGCAGCGTATATACACAAACAACCATAGACAGAATCCRAAAAGCATTGGTATACTCGTATAAAAGCAGAAAGAAGAGCACCGGCTCTTGCCTGCACAAAACAACGCTGAATAATCGGTGACAACAAATGYGTATGACTGCGATGGAATGATATGAGAAAAATATATATATGTAATGTACAGAAGTGTCTATATGCGTGCCTAGACATTTTTCAGAGGGAATTATATCCAACGGATTATAAAAAGAAATAATCCGATATGCATACCGGATATATGAAATATATTRCATGTAAAAGTTAGTTGCATTCGAACTATTAATAAAAATCACAGTAGTTTAACCAACAAATAACAATATGACAGAGTCGCTTTTTGGTTAACGACTCGTCGTTTCCCCGTTTAGCGAAAATGTATGGAAAAAACCGAACGCGAATAAAGCAAGCATATAAGAGCAGCCGAATGTTGGGTTGACGACAAAATAAAAATAATATTAAAATCACTATGAATATGCATATATTTATTTAATGTGTAGATAATATTTAATGTTTGAGTTCATCTTCTACTTTCGGAATGAGCGTTGTTAGAATTTTTGGATATCAGAGGCAATTGATGTCAGTATAGACATAAACACGTCTTGAAAATATGTATGTGAATACATACTCGAAAAGCATATCAAAATATGTATCTATCATGCAATTTATGTAAATATCATTAAAGGTAAAAGATATGTGCCTATAACACCGACCCGCTYCTCAAATTTTGTTATAAGTATAAAGTACTATGTACATATCTATGCATACTGGCTGCTATTTTATTATCTAAGTATAATATACGAAATACATCAATATGGTAATAGGGTCGGAAATTAAGATATTCGGGCTTGGACTAAAGCCCCTGACATTTTACATCAAAGTTTTACATGTACGAAGTAAATTTATAATGTGCAAATGTATGTCTGTCCCAATACGTCGCTTGGCTTCTCTTGATAATACATAATACAAAGTTACGCCACATGTAAGCAAAATGTACGATGTCGCGACACGAGCGCCGATGGCAGCCATATTGGTTTCGGTCGAAAATTATTAAGCGTAAATTTAGTTTGTTTAATTTAACGCACATACTTATACTTTAATATTATTTCTGCACATATCTATGCTTATTTATTATTATTGTTTTTTTTTAATCAGAAATTTCTTTCAAAGTCAAATTGGTATTTTCCAAAAYTGACCCATTCGACCCGATCTTAATGCAATCTTAACCTTAATACTTATAACCGTGATTCTTACGGTATTATCGAAATCGGTTCAGATTTAAGCACGGCATTATCTTTCGCCAACGGTTTCATTTCTCTTTGCTATATTTTTGTATGTATCACGGAGTGCTCTTCGATATGCATAGTGCTTGCGATTTGCATAGATGTATGTGTGCTTGTGCATATATAGAGCTCGTTCACATTTTCTCGCTCTGCTTCTATTTTTCTGCCTCTATAATATCGATTGTAGAAATTTTTGAGGTTATGTTTTCCGTAATCGTACTAAATCACGTCGTTATGATTTTATCCTGATTACATTCTATGTGTCTATTTTCAAATGTGTTGATAGTTGCATATGGTCATTATTTCGGATCTTATTTATTTTTATTGATCGCTACATCTCACGCATACATACATACGTATATATGTGTGSATTATTTGCTTTAGATTTCTGGAASCAATTAGGGTTCTCCWATAGGTATAAATTTACATWTATCCTTGGAATCGGTTAGCTCAAGCTACTTAATAAATAATGAAATCGATTTTCAGCTTATATTTTCCTAGGGCGATTCTTTCCACAAGCCATGTACCTCATTTCTATTAGGGTTGCCAAGCAATCTGGCATTCAATTTTGAATGTAAGCAATTTTACTGTTTTGTTAATAACAAACTTTGTTCAATAAGATTTTAATCTAAACTTCACATTTTAAGAAGTAATACGTCTACGAAAATAAAAAGCTTGCTTGCTTGCAAAGAACAGCACATTCGTCCAGCTATTAAGAGATCAGAGACCGGACATGCCATGCCATGATAGGGTCAGATAATAAGCAATATTTTTAAATAACAATACTAATAACATTATTTTAAAATTTGTAAATAATACTCAGTAAGAAGTGTTCATTCATATTGTAAATAAATATACAATATTAATTTTTGGCAACTCTATTGTGTATGTAAGGAATATAATTTGCAATTAAATATTAGTGAAATTAAAGGCGGGAAGCTATAATTAGTTAGTAAATCGGAAATACTATAGCAAACAACATAATAACGCAAGACAATAGATAGTAGCAAGGTAAATTAGAAACAAACTCACTCTGAAGGAAAAATTATATATCCAATGTACCAAAAGTTCATAACAATCTCACTTTAGTTATGTTTTTGCAATAGAAATTCACAAGAATTAGATATAATTTATTTACTACGTTATTTCACTATTAGTAGATTTTTTGCAATAATTGTTTATTTTTCAAACGAATTTAATTTTTCCTCAACTGACATTCGACCGTCCGCAATCACACACCTTTAGATTAGCATTCACAAACAACAATAATTCTKGGTTTGTTTAATAGCACAGGCAAGCAAGTGACAGCTGTCAGACGAATGTACCGAACGACCAGCAGGGTTGTAAATTCATATTAAAGTCAAAACGTTATTATAAAACCTATGTATTAATATTAATAACAATTTTAAGCGTATATTTTAGCGCATCAAAGCAGTAAGACTATTTAGACTCACAAAATAAAACTCTAGTTAAAACTCATATTGCAAACACACAAACAATTCATAAACACGTTTTAAAAACCAAAATTTTTAAATTGCAAAAAATAGCACTTCAGCAATCCGGCAGCAGCTCAGGCTATGTATCAAAACAAACCGCCGAACAGCTGGTGCTTGAAGAATTTACTATTAAGAAAAAAAGCAAAATGTTGAGGTTATCGTAATTACATAGTGTACAACAAAATATAATTTGCAAAATGAGTATTTTATTAAATATCACTGTAAATTCAACAGCTAATATTTTTCGTACAAGCACCTGTCGTTTGCTACATCGTACTCCATTTCTTGCGCAAAACCTAAAGCAGCCGGTTACTCATAAAGCACTATCATCGTTAAATAAACCTACAATTCTATTGAGAACACCGGCACGTAATCGATCCTCGCCCGCTTTTAATGTGAATACGAATGTTTCGAAAGACGTGGTACTTTTCAAATACGAGAACCCAAAGTATTACAATGTCTTGAACATCTTTGGATTGTGTCAATTTGTATTTTGGACTTACCTGTCGCATTTTGCATTTACAACCCTTAAAGATGCGCCCGTGCAGGAAATACCTGGCGATGAGTTAGCCTGGTATCAAAAAATAAACTTAGGCGAAAACAAATACAGAAATGGCATCACAACAATCTCCTTCTTAATAGGTTGTATAACTAATTACATTGCTGTGCTAAGTGTAAACTAACTATRTTTGTTTATAGGCTATGGTATTCTGTGTGCTACCTGGTTGTTCACTTTACGTTCGGTGCGTTATCTTATACTACGTAAAGGTGGAAAAGATGTTGCGTTTGTTACCTATGGTCCATTTAATAGAAACCGTATAATGACCGTGCCACTGAAATGTATTTCTGCACAGGAATCTCGTGAGACAGCACGCAATCAATTGCCTATCAAGGTGAAAAATCGTGCACTATACTATGTGCTTGATATGCGTGGAGAGTTCCGAAATCCCCAACTATTTGATTTTACAGCAGGTTTGAAACGTAAGGTTGATTGAAATAAATTGACTAGTACTGTTATTTYTTAGTTAATATAGTGTTTATTTACTCATATTTAAGCCTTAGTTAATAAAATGTTATGCATATTTGAATCCTATTTACTTAAAAACGAACTTAAGAATATAGATATCAAAATTAGTAGACTGGTTCAGGCTGCTGTGTGATCAACAAACCGAAACGTTTTTTGATTGTCAAACGATGACGTGAGTATTTATCTTCCGGCGAGAAACGTGCTGGGTGAGCAGAGATTGTTGGATGTCCATCTTCAGTGCGTTTCTGAAAGAAAAATGTATGTCTTGATTATTATACTCAATTCAAACCTAAGAAAATTAAATTTACCTTCAGCGTGTAAACGCGTTCTCCTTTTTCGTTTAAGGTGTACATCAGATACATTTTGGCTTTAAATTTTTAATAAAACAATTGAAATAAAGTTGTTGTTCACACGTGTTTTACGTTGCTTCTAAAAAAACCTAATGTYAATTTGAGAATGTCAAACAAGTTTGTTTTCTATCTTTCTGAAACGTCAAAATGAAACATATCTATCGTGAATGGTAATAGAACAGCTGTTGATAAAATGTAAGTTACCACCTTGCTTAAATAACTAATTTTACTAAAACAAATTCAGTAGATCGAATAATAGTAAAATATTAAAGTTTTCTGCATATAATTTTTATTTCATGTWTAAGTTATTTTAATATGTTTGAGTTTTATGCATATAAATGGTTTAAGAAAATATTTGATCCTCATCAAGTTGCTACTCTGGTATCATCGTCAAACGAGAAGAAGAAGATGCACAATAATTTTCTTTGTTATGGACGAAGCGATTTCTATGAGAAAAATAATAACTTGCACAGAAAATTAAATTTGGTCGAGACTTTCGAAAAAATAAAGTACTACAACAAATTTCCTACTCTAGTGACCGATAAGTATATGCATACCTAAATAGTGTTAAAAAATTAGGATGGTTTTGAAGCAAATCTGAACAAAACGGGCGGTGTACAATAAAGTGAGTGGAAGTAGGGAGTAATGGTTTGCTATTTGCAAATCGATTAGTATTTGTGGAAAACTGAATTAAAAATGTGCATTTAAATTATAACCAATAGCAATGTTTAGAAATAAAATCAAATCGGCTAAAGATGTTCGTTTCTGGCAACAACGTGGAGATTCACACGCATAATTGGACGACGCAAACTAATTGTATGTGGGAAAGCAGCTGTCGAAGACATTGATGTGGGGCTGATTAAAAGGTAAATAAAATAATTGTACGGAAATTTTTTTAATGAATATTTTAATTAAAAATAACAAATAATGGCACAATTKAATATCTCATACATGCATGTACTTTAGTGGTCTAAAGATCAAAGTTAGTGATTTGTGCAGAAAAAGCGAAAAGTATACGTATTATTCAAAGCAAAGGAAATGCATCTTAACTCTTAAAAATGTATTACTAATGTATTAATTTTGTGCATGTCCACATGTATGTACGTATATAATTATATGGTATGTTTGTTTGTTGTTTAAGTTTAATAATATTTTTTAATAKCGATGATTAAATTTTCTTTATTAAATATTTTAGGTGCAATAATGCGATTAAAAATATTCCGCCATGCTAAAGCCTTCCATGACATCTTTAATATATCAGCACGTTTGCTAACATCGAAATTACGACCTATAAGTGATCGCAGAAAAGTTTACATGAAAATGTTGGCAACCAAGTGAATTAATGCTTATCGACAGTGAAGCGATGGAATCAATATATGAATATAYCAGTGATGGCGAGATTTGCACTAGTTAAAAGCGGCACCTCAGAGCGACTTTATCAAATAGCTACATCCATACTTGTACACCCGCCAAAGTGGTACATCAGCAAATAAGTTTGTGATATTTTCGTCTATTACACATAAGTACGATTGAAATCGAGTAAAAATTATAACAAAAACAACAAATTCAACCGAGTAAACATACAACTATAAGAAATTTATTAACGACGCCGTATTTCAACATAAATATACTTTATATCGAAGTTAATCAAGTACTTTACAAATATAAACAACATCGATCAGTAGCCACCGTTCAACTTTACCTATAAGTACACGCCTCTTACTTTCATTTCTACCTATAACCTCGCCACCACCGTCAACACGTCTACCATTCAGCTTGTAATGTTGTCCGACGCTGATGACACGGATGAGTTGGACACCATTGCCGATGTTATGGGGTTACGCTCACTAAATGGCCTCAATACATTTCGTGAAATGTGGTATCACATATTCCTTTGGGCGCTCTTCTCCTCCATTTTCATACATACATGCGCGGCTTTGGTTGCTTTTGTGACCCTACGCAAACATAAATTCGGACGCTTCTTTTCTATATTAATTCTAGTAATGGGATTTTTATCGCCTGCCATGAGTGGCATAGTAAGTAGCGCAGTGATAGCATTCGTGCATCGAGCCTCCAGTCTGCCAATGTCACCAATATATGCAATGGTGTGGGGTGTAGGTCAAACGATAGTGTCAGCGTGCTTAGGTTTTACACGAATTTTGGCTACACTATAGAAATGTGGCGGATGCTTAAAACGGGGGGATGTATGGCAAAGTGAGTGAATGACTGACAGACGGACAGTTCCAAATACACATACAGACACACACGTAAAGTCTTAGTGATAATCGCATAGAGTTTAAGTAAAAAAATAATTATTACGATTGTAAAAAATAATAAAATAATAATGTATATTTATAGTTACAAGATTACCAGTCCATAAATGTTCATATAATAATTTATATTCTACGTGTGTTTATATAATAAGTTTTCTAACAAAAATATGTTTTAGTTATTATCCATTATTCTCTTTATATCCATATATATGTACATAACATCTGCTTTAGTTTAATATTTGCTTTATTGACTATTTATCGAAATTATATACACCAACAAACAAATAAATTAAATAAATCATAAATACAAGTATTCGTCAAAGCATTCATTCATTAAAAGGGAGAACACTTTACATGCATCATTAGTCAGTAAGCGAAATATGGTGATTCATGAGCACATGCAAACATTGTAAAAATTAGAACTAAATTATTTACTCACWACTCATACTAAAATATAACGTACATATATAATTGGGCTTTTTAAATTATAATAAAATACAAACTACCGGAGTGAAACCCATGCCATGCTACATGCCAACGAACTTAATTTTAACTGTCTAAAAATTTGTACAAATTTTCGGCCAATTAGTGTTATATAAATATTCCCTTAAAATGCTAGAAAAAAAGTAAAACATATAAAACTTCACTTATGACAAAAATATTGGAATGTAGCTTAGTGTTTGCATTTACATAACTGTTAATTACATTTCAAGTCAAGCGGTTGGCTCACATATCAAGTTGAAATTAACTCACAATGCGTTTTTATTTGGAAAGGTTTCAGTAATTTAAACAAACCGGCGAACGAAACCATTTTGACATATTCCTGATTTTAGAAAGAGTGATGACTGCCCTTATTAAATACGTGTTCATGAAATTCTTAATTTTATTTATTAAAAATCAGTTGGAAATTATTTCATTACGATTAGTGATTATCTTTTAATTTATTCGTTTATCGCGTACTTTTCYTGTGTATGTACGTATGATTTTTTTGAACAATATGAATTCACATTTGCCAAATAGAAAAGAAATGGCATGTCCAAAAAAAAAAGTAAGAACAATCACAATATTCGCTAAGATTTTAAAACTCAATTAATATCGAAATATGTGTACGTAAACTCCATAAAACAGTTATTTTATTCTTTATAAAATTTCGTAATTGACAAAAATAATAACTGATAAAAACATTAATAATTCGTATGATTTAATTAATGCGGGCAAACGCTTAGGGACAAAAGTATAAAAAAAAAATCTTAAAAATAAAATTTSGTTGGCAAACCGTCGTGTCCACAGCGTTTGAATGTACAATTTGTCAAATTACTTAAGCAAATATATACATAACTACAAAAATGATAGAAAAAAATTAGTGAATATTGTATAACAAAATTACGGAATATGAAAATATGTGATTTTTAATTATAACTGAATAACAAATACTATTAGCGATTGTGCATAATTAACCAAATAATATTCTAATTTACGATATTATATTTAATAATTATACTTATAAATATTTAGTGCTAGACCTCACATTAGACCATATAAAATTGATGAACAAATGACTAATTAAACACATAAACATATATTTAAAAAAGCCTAATTTATGTATAACAATAATATATAACGTTAAGGAATAAACAATAAACAAGTGGTAAAAAATATTATATAATCCATTGTTCTAATGTATAACTTAAACGAAGTAAAATTTTCTACAATTGCAAAATTGGTGTATAAATATTCTCAATTAGCGCTCGTGCATGCAAATATCCAATTTTTCGCAAAAGTTTTCAAATTGTTTTTTATTAAATAATTGCATTTGGATCTCTGCTGTTATACAGCAAGTGTAACTTTCCGCTCAATACATGCCCAATACGCCTATCCGCTTGCAATGGCTGTGGGCCACCGCGATTGATCTTCAAATCGGCCATTATCTTTTTCTCCTCATCTGCATTCCGTTCATATGCGTCCAAAAGTTTTTTGGGGCATGGATATTGTGCGATTATAGTCTCAGCTACCTCCAAGGTTACTAAAGGCAAACGATTTAAATGTTGTTGCCAAAGACGCCCTAAACCGTTTGTACCCACGACACGTACACACTGTTTCTTATCGTTGGCAAGGAATTTTTTAAAAGTGCCCAAAGTGTTGGCTTTCTGTTGCTTGAATGGCGCTTCCGCTATGGCTTTTGTGAAACGACGTAAGGTAGCAGCTACTTCACTGGACTCTGGCGCTACTTGTATTGTGGCTACTTGATGTAAGACTTGTAAATCTATGAGCACAGAATTTGTAGTATTTGATTCCGAATTCTTTTTTCGATCTGCTAATAAAGCTATAGTGGGTTGCATATCTGGAAAATTTTTTTCCATATTCTTCGCTATTTCAGTTGCGGTTGTGTTCTGAAGATCTTGTTTAGTGAAAAATTGCACAACTTGATTTTCCGATTCCCACTTTGCGCTCAGCGGCGAATCTAAACACTCATTGGGCAACAATTCCCGCTGACCCGATTGACGTTCCCAAATGATACAAAATTTAGACGTTAAATCGCGTACTGCATATTTTATTTGTAGTTGTTCGATTTCTAATTTTAATTCACAACCAAGTCCCTTCATACTTGAATTTAATATACYGCTGTCCAAAATCATGCGTACGTATTTCTGGCATTCACCAGGTTTCATACGTTTTTGCTGATCTCGAATTGCCCTTTTTTGTAATTTGTCGGCTTTCGTGTCCATTTCTTTTGATTGTTGTTTGAATGCAATATAACTTTGTTCTTCAAAACATTACCGCCTTCGTAATTGTTTAAAAAATATTGGGTTTCACAAAAGTGACAGCTAAACGTGACGCTTAGCGACATCTGTGATGAACAAATAATATCGCTTACCAAAAGTTGTGATTGTCATATAATTTTTTATTAAACATTCTTAGATACAACTATAAAAYAAGTACGTAAATCTTGACACATACATAATTTCTTAATTTTTTAATATGCCTAACTCATGTTGCTACTGATTCTATGAAAACTATTGTTTTTCGTGCTGCACGTATGACATTAAAATTATTTAATTAAATTTACTCAAATTTTGGCAACCCTCACCGTATACATCAGCTGGTAATTGCTCACAATGCTGCGCTGACAACCGAAGAGAGAATAGAAATAAAAAAGTGATTTTTCGAAAGACACATATGTATATATAAACTTAAATTTGCAGCTATCGTCGTGGAGTATTAATTGAAATTATTTTATAAACTATATTRCAAGCAGGAATTCGCAAAATGGACCCCGAAGTGGTAAGTATTTAAGTTTTGTGACTTTAAGAATATATTTAATTAAATACGTGATTGCTCTTAGGAATTACATGATAGTGATGAAAGTGACAGTGATTTCTGTCCGGAAAAAGAAGCCGGCATTGAAGTTTCTGAAGAGGCTTCTAGTGAAATTTCTAGTTGTAGTGAYGAAGAAGGCAGTAACTCCAAAAATACAATGAAAAAATCAACTCGTAAAAATTCCGATAGCATAAAGAAACAATTGAAAAAGGTGAAAAGTCGGAAACGTGCACGTGCCCAAGACGAGGCACATTCGAGTGATACGGATGATGAGTGTAAGAAAACTGCCGACTCAGAGCGCAAGCGTAACACGCGACAAACAGATGCTACAAAYCGACTACATAGTCGCAAAGAAAAGGACACTTTGGAATCGGAGGAAGAGGATAAATCTAGATCTGATGCACTCTGGGCAGATTTCCTTAGCGATGTGAAACCGAAAAATGCCGAATCAAAAACAAAAACAAAAACTAAAACACAAGCAACCGTAAATGGTGCATCAACAGCCAGTGTGACTAATGGAGTTAATAGTCCAAAAAAGCACGTAGTTAAAAGTGAAGAAAAATCTACCTCTGACGAAAAGCCAACAGAAATGAAAAAACCGGATAAGGTTACTGTGACCGAAATTTTAGATTTTGCGGGAGAAGAAGTGTGTGTGGAAAAAGTTGTTAACGCTGACAGCGTTAAAGAAAACAAAGAGACAGYGAAGCGCCCCRTAGCAGGCACATCGGCATTGAGAGCCGGTTTGCCAGTAGGCTTAAAAAGACCAATGGCAGGTGGCAGCAGTGCTGGCGGTTTAGGCTCCATACTCAACCAGATCGGTAAAAAGAAGAAAATATCCGTACTAGAGAAGTCGCAATTAGACTGGAAGAGCTTCAAACAGAATGAGGGTATTGAAGAAGAGCTGCAAACATTCAACAAAGGCAAAGATGGGTATGTGTTTTTGATTTTTTTTTTTTTGAATGAATGATTATTTATAATTACATATAATGTGTGTTTTTCAGCTACTTGGAGCGCCAGGATTTCCTACAACGCACCGATTTACGACAGTTTGAAATTGAGAAAAATCTGCGTCAATCGCGACGCAACAACTAAGCCCTACCATAGTTTTATAATTTATTATTATAATTAATATTAAAAATTTATGTGACACATTCTGATCTAGTTATGTAATTATTTAAATACATAAGTATCTGGTAAACTATAAAGCTACATTTATAATTATAAAGCATATTTGCCGATATTCAAATTGACCACTTGATAACCGCCTATTGTATTCTATATATCATAAAATATATAATATGCAAACAATAAATACAGCATGCATAAGAAATTGCAAAAACTGAAAGGTGAGCGCTTATTAGTAAATACTAATAGCTATAATCTGATATAATTTTTTGTCTATGTAACGGTAACTAACCAGATTGGCTATATACATATAATGATATGGAAATCAATATCATAAACTACTATAAATTAATGTGGGATTATCGAATAAAATGACATTTAGCAAAGTCCTAAATATTTTCTTTTACTCGAGTTCAAGTTTGCTGCTTAAGTCTTTCATGGCAACTTTAAAATCGAATCGGAGTTGGAAAATAATTTTCAATCTCAAATGGCGCAGAAGTAGAGCTCTTTAATTTCGTACTCTTAACCGAAGAGCGACTTAATATTGTTGCTGCGACGCCGCTCTGAACCAGCCAGTAATTAATGTAAAGAAGCGCTTAAAACAGCTTGGCGTTGCAATATGTGTGCATGTGTGTGTCTGTAGCGAAAAATTCAGCGCTCATTGGCTTCGCTCGACTTCAAGTGACTGATTACGAGTTGTAAGTTGGGCTGCTGCCTCAATCGCGCTTGCGGCCAAAGTGAGCTTTGCCGATCAACGCTGGCTATTACTGTTACTTGGCCAAAACCTTGCCGACATTATCAATGCGCATTCAGTTAGTTTTCGACTGTTGGCGCGTTTACGACGTTTTACCACGGACGGCCCGTTGTTGTGCAGCGCGAACGTAAGCAGGATTTTGTGAAATAAAAAACCGAGCGAAAAGAAGTCTRCAATCGCAGATTAATAATAAATGATTCGCCGTTGTTTGCTTCGATAACAAATTACTGTTATATTATTTGGCGTTTTTGCTCGATACAAAGCGTTTTCTGTTGATAACAAGCGAAGCGTGAAAAAGTGACAACAGTTCCGTTGGGTTTCCCTTTCATCGATGGGGTTACTCGCTACATGTTAAAAAGCAAGCAAACAGAGCAACGAAATTGTAAGAAACTTGCGGAAACTAAAAAAACAAAAAAAGATTAACAACAGCAACAAGCAGTTGCATGAATCTGCAAGCGCTTAACCGTTTGGTGTTCAAGGTGGTCCACACACACATACATATGTATATATATGGTTTTGATAAAAAATATGAAATAAAATTTCGATTTTAAATTACCGTTATAGCTCTGTGAAATTAAAAAATAAAAATTTAAAATTGTTGCAAAATTTCGYCTGTTTTAAATTTTTGATTGTGCAACGCCAGTGGTGAAAGTATGTTGTCGCAATCAAAAAAATAAACGTCTTGATCTGTACATGCATGTAAAAATAAAAAATATTCGCACATACACACACGCATGTATGTATATAAAGCGCCAAAAAAGTATGCAATCATATATTTGAGCCAAAATAAAGCTAAAACAAATGTATGAAGTAGTCAGTGACCGTTTTGAAAGCCTTCAACGAAAAGTGAAGCTGTGTTGCAACTTCTCGTCSCGCTGTGTKGCAAGCGAATCGCGGTGATTKCTGCGCATGGTGCATATATAACTGCTATYTAAGGAAAAACAGGACGTTAACTTCCGACAACAGCGGCTGCACGACAGACCAGATCAGAGCACGCGACCGAATAGAAAGGAAGAAACGCGGACACAGCGGAACGGTTGCGAAAGAAATATACATAAAACAGACACAAACAATTTAAGGAAAACCCCGAGAGGCAGGAGGAAATGTAAGTTGAAAGACAATTAAGAAATGTAGGCAAAATTAAAAAATAAAATAGAAATATGTATATGTAGAATAGAGTTACACAAC
>NW_017535753.1:438652-440845 GCF_001853355.1 Bactrocera latifrons | reverse complement strand
AGTGAAATTTGCCAAAGTTGTTCCTCTCCTGAATTACCAGATAAGATCAGCAGCGGTCCACGTTCTTATAGAGGCATCAGTTATTGTGGAACGGCTAGAGAACGCATGGTTTGATATTCAGAATATTGTTATGCAGAATATGCCAATGAAATATTTGTTGACTTCAGAGGGGAATCTTATGTAGCCTCTCTTTTCAGACAGCTTGAGTCTTGGATTGTCGAAAACTCCTCTAGATGCAACGTTGCATGATGCTTGCATGTTTGYCTGTATGTCACACAGTTTCGACGGATACGATGCGGGTTTTGTTAGGTGCACCACCTCTTGCCCTGATCATACAGGATGCTGCTGCATTTAAACTAAGAGGCTTGAGTGTGTCATTGCTGTGAAAGGATAGGATTTCCGATGATGAGGTGAAGAGGGAGGGATATCTAATTAGCAAGAGCCTTCTAAATAGGGTAAGGTGTAGCTATTAAGTAAGTTGGGGAAAATAGCACATATGTTTGGATGACATACAAGTATATCCGGGACGTTATGTTTGTTGAGCGGAGCCCAAATCGTTCGGGATGGGGGTCCAACTTCTGGTCGACAGTCCATAGCMGTATATAAGCTCTAGTGGTAGTAATTTCGGCTACGAGGTCTGACCGGTAACTTAACTCTAGTACCAAGGGGAGCAGGAAACATAAAAGTTTGCTTCAGCTTGCTCTTGCAGACTGAGTCCTCGGAGAGTATCGTGATAATTGTGGTTAAAACGCGATTGCGGAAAGAAGCGATACTTTGTCAGTAGTGGATTTGCATTGTAACTCTACCAAGTTGTTTAGTGTTTCCATTCAACATTGCAAATCGGTACTAAAAATAATTGCCATTTCAGGACGCTGATTTATTCTCTGTGGGTTGTTAAACACACCGTAGCTTGTAACACAAATATTGCTTTTGTTATTTTTGTTACTAGATTAGTTTGGTTTTCTATTATTTTATTGCTTTTTGTTAACTTTCATTTTATTCGTCATTTTAGTTTGTATTTGAAGTTTAATTGTTAACTTAATTTTATAATTTTAAATTAATTTTAATTTAATAGATGTGTATAAGAGACAGGTTAAGGGAGAGTGGGGATTGAGTGATCACTATTTTTGTTTCAATTCCCTCTTTCGCGATATGAGAGTCCTTTGCGGTGATGGAAACAATATGAACTACCAGTTAGAGAAGTGAGAGTGTTTGAGGTTTGGGGCCTGTCTCTTATACACATCTAGATGTGTACGCGCTGATAGCTATTAAATGACGTTGGTCAACTGCGAAATTGGCACTCTTGTAACTGGAAGTACTAACGCTTAACTTCTGCTTGCAATGTTGCAAAATGCGAGAAATCGCAGGCAAAGTGCCTTGTGACATTCGCTGCGCCGCTGCAAGTGGTTAATTATAAGTTGGCGATGTGGGCAAAGAAGTACTGAAAATGTTTCAAAATGTGCTAAAATTGTTAATAAATAAATTAATATGATTGAATTTTACTAAAACACGCTTGAAAACAAAAAAAATTATTTTCGGACTAAAACGCTGTAAATTTMGCACCAATTTTTGTTTTTGCGATTTTCGCAAACAATTTTGCACAAGCCCTTCATATTCTTGCACTGCCGACTTTACAGAAAATAACTCGAAGTTGATTAAAAGCATGGAAAATTTTTACAACAACAAGTGCTGTTACATAGATGCGTCTTATACTCGCTATAAGGGCGATATATTGTATAAAAGACTTAAGAAGCGAACTTGTTTCAGTTTTCCTTCAGTATATTCATAATATCAACCTGTTCTGGTGGCTATCGCCAAAAGCAGTTTATAAATTGGCAAAGTGGCTGGATAGGAATATTTTTTAATGAGAAACTGACAGTTGTAAGCGCAAGGTCGTCTACTGAACCCAGCCGTTGGTTCGAGATAATTTAAGGCGAATGATTAAAATGAAGTGACGAGTTGATGGAAAGCATTTTTATTTAGCAAAAATAACAAAAACAAGCAATTTAATAAGTTTTATGTTAATAAAAAGAAATATGCTTAAGCAAGGAAATTCTCTGTTAAACTATTGTAACGAATGTCCGTCGAGARTTAAGGTCGGAAAGTAATACTGAAATGGAATATTGCATTTTTAGACATTTTTTTGATTTAAAAAGTATTCAAATTTAAAAAAGTTTAATTTAATGTAAATTT
>NW_017535753.1:403459-438604 GCF_001853355.1 Bactrocera latifrons | reverse complement strand
GTTTCTGCCACATATTATTATTTACAGTTGTACTATTTTTGTTGTCAATTTTTTAAATACGCCGCCAAATTAATGTCTACAACCATAAACATTTCGAAATATTATGGATACCCCATCAGCATATAACTCACCTTCTAAAGTTTTTTGACAACCAAAAATATACATAATTAAATATATAAAAAGTTAAGCGTTACAAATAGAAATATTGATGTGTCTATTACCACACCTGCAGCCTTCATACATTCACACACGTACGCACACACACACACACACACAATAGAGTGGTTACGTATGAAAATCCACATGTTGTCAAACAAGGAATGCATAAACATTTTTGCACATGCATCAACATCTAACAGTTATAGTTGTTGTTTTTGTTGTCGCTACAACTATACATACATTATTGATTGTCGACATTGTTTGCGCATTCATATTGTTGTTGTACAATAATAACTCATCTCTATGCCAAAGGCTTGCGAAGCGCGCCAAGCAAACGCTAATGATACTGTTATATTGTGAATACATACATATATGTAAGTATGTAATATGTATTGCGTTTACGTTTTGTTGTTGTRCATTTGCGTAGTCTTGCGCATAAAATTCTCATTTCTTTGGGTTTTGTTGCCAATTTCAATCAACTGCTTGCTTTACTCGTCTATTCACTGCTTCTACACTCATTAATATTTGTGTGTGTGTGTGTGCTTATGCTGTATTTTACACGATGTCGCTTTTTATGGCATTTGCACTTCCTTTTTGCATTTCAATGCTTTTATTGTTCATGGCATCACTTGATACCGCAATTTAATTGTTTCTCTTTGTTGTTGGGTTTTTTGTTTTCACTTACCGTTGCATTGTTATAAGTCACTTAGGGCACATAATATTTGTTAAACGATTTTGATRAATTGATTAGATTTCGTGTGACATGCAAGTAAAATTCATTGTCAGTGGAAGGCAATTGCACAAATTAACAAAGTATGTTAAACAAAAATAAAAGCAAACAAGTGTACATACATATGTACATATATGTATATGTTATAGGTATATACATATGTACATACCATTACATGACCAACCCTAATCAAAAAATTTCCTAGAAAACACGAAGAAAATATTGTTTCTCTGTTCAATAATGAGGGCAAATGTCTTCAAAGGTCAATAAAAATGTAAGAAATTCGGAAAAATATTACAAAATCATAAAATGGTATGGTTTTGTWAAATTTTGGGAAGTCGAAAAAGTATTTTC
Source organism: Bactrocera latifrons (assembly GCF_001853355.1). Taxonomy (NCBI): domain Eukaryota; kingdom Metazoa; phylum Arthropoda; class Insecta; order Diptera; family Tephritidae; genus Bactrocera; species Bactrocera latifrons. The sequence continues at coordinate 437,361 of NW_017535753.1, read as the reverse complement.
GTATTTCTAATCAAACTTCAACTTCAATGAAACAAATATGTACCATTTTTGTCGACCACGTTTTGCAATTTTTCCTCTAGAGACGTTATACTATCAGTGTAAAACTTTTTTGGTATCTCAGCGAACAAGTAATTTTCACAAGCTTCTCTTAAAGCCAACTTTACTCCATTAAGGGAGTTCTGTATTGATCAAAACAAATGGTAGTCCGATGATCCAAGGTCAGGGCTATATGGTGAAAACAATCCAGAATTTTTAACATTGCCTGTTTATGACTGCAATGTCCTATCTTTCATCTTCCATCGCACCATCGGTGATGTCAGCATTTATTCTTACGAGGGCGTCAACCATCTTGTCGGGCCCCCTTCTAATTAAGATACTGGATATACCAAATCCTTGTCCYCTAATCCTTAATACGTTTGCGGTTGTGGTCATAAAAGAGGTGTCTCTCATCYGAGGCTGGTGTTTTACTGTTCATTGGTTGCGTTTTTAAGGGACGGGTCCTGAATTCAGCGCTAAACCCTGTGGCGGGATGATTCGTATTCTAATTTTAGCTCGCCTTYAAACAAATGTTTTTTGGCTACCCAGAGRATACTTGGYCTAATACCGGAAGTCAAGMTTRAGCTTGTTGTAAAATAAYCGTTTCTGGCCTCTCCCAAATGAAAGGCGCTCAGAGAACTTTCCTCACTTGCGTGATCTTCAACACATGGCTCTATCCTCCTTATAGYCTTTAGATGAGCTAAAATTGAGGTCTTTTAATCACAAAAATACGATTTTTGGSAACTTCTGCAAAATATTAAATAAATATTTCCTTTGCAACATATATTGAGAACTGCCTGTGGCGACGCCCGATTAGTGCTTCGCCTAAATTGGACTGCACTGCCGATTGGCAAACAGTTGAAATTGAAAAGTCTTCAGTGGCTGCGTTTCGCCTCGACGAACAAAGAAGGCATTCACGAAAAAATTAGCATAGAAAGTTTTTTTGTCAACCATGGGGTTACAACTGACAACAACAACAATAATTTTTGTATCTACATACACTGCCGAAATTTTGCGCTTAAATTTCTTTTCACTTAACATTTAAACGCAAATTTAAATGTGATGTTTGACTGAACGCCGAACATTTTTTGGCAATCTGCGCTTGCSCAGCTACATATACAGTAATGTTACAAGCAATAGGCCAAAAGAGCAAGCTTAACATACATACATMCAYACATATATTTAAKTTCATATATACAGCAGTACATGTGTATATATATCGCTGTACATATTGTACGCAAAGCTACTATGTATGTATACATGGGTAAAAAATAATAACAACAACAACAACACAGAACAATTRTGGGCCACAGCTGAAGAAAAAGGCGGAAAATGCAAAAACAGCGAAGCCAAAAGTGACAAAGTCATCAATGGCGTTGGCTTCGCTGTCACCGTTATGCACATGTACAAGCCAAACGAGTAGCGAGCCAGCGAGAGAGAAAGAGAGCAAACAGATAATAAATGGAAATGTTAAAATAAATTTTATTGTGTCCACGCGAAATTGGCGCAAAAGAGTTGTGCAAAAAAGCTGGAAAAAAGATAAACGATACAACAATAACAACAGCCAACAAAGTGATGTTTGYGGAGAGCATTCAAGTGATGCGGTAATTATTGACGCTGCGCAAGCGTACGCCGCGCGGCTGCTAAAGTCATTCACCGGCTAGACAAATCAGCTGATCGCGCAGCAAAATTCAATACGAACCACTTTTTTTCTTCTTTTTTCTTTATATATAATACAATCAAATATATAATAGTTACTTGTACGTATGTATATGTATGTGGTCGTAAGTCTGAACCTTGCTTTTCAAATAATGTCGAGCGATGAGGTAACTGTATTTTTAATGAAATGGAATATTTAGCGCTTACTTAAAATTTATGAAAATTCATTTARTCGCTACTTATAAAGCGCTTTATATGTTTTTGTACAAATACACATGCATATATATGTATGTATGTGTTTGTGTATGTATAAGCGCTCTTGGCCACTTTGGCGTTCGAGCGTTCGATGGCGAAATTGAAATTCATTGGTTGTGTAGCAGGAGGAACTAAAGCGTAAAAACAATAGCAAAGAAAAAAACAACAACAACAACAACGCTAAACACAATAAATATTTGGTAAAACGGCAACTAAAACTGGAACAACACGTCGTCATCGCGGCCGCCGGGTCGTATGTCGCAACGTACACACTCACACACATTCGCACATTAACACATTTGTGTATGACCACACACACGCACACCAACATACGCTAGCTCACTTGTACTTTCACTGTCAATGTTAAATATGCATGAGTGGTCGGCATAATTTCAGACAAACTGTGGCACACAAGCAACTTGGTGGATATGTAAATATGTATATATCTTAATTTATGTAGTTTGCCATTTGGAATATTTCTTTTGTATGAATTTCGCAAATCCCCGGTTAAACCGGTTTGATGTGTCGTTAAATCCCTACCGAACTGATTAAGATTTACACTTTTATCTGTTCTTAACATTTCCGTGGTCAACTGGATTTTATACCCTGAACAGGGTATATTAGGTTAGTGTTTGAAACACCCAGAGGGAAACGTCGGAGATCTTATACAGTATATAAAGGGTGATTCGTCGAAGATGGTCCAGCCGTTGAGTCAAATTTTCGATGACTCGTACGAGCCTTTCGACCAAGACCTGAATCGAAGTGGGAATTGTCCACATATACTTTAGATTTTACATATTCTAATAGGAAAAAGTCTAACGATTTGACATCACACGATCTTGGTGGCCGATCGACCGACCCAAAACCTGAAATTATCTGTTCACCGAAGTATTGGCTCAATAAATTCTTTGAAACCAGGCACATTGACGATTACGTTCTAACCGTCGTCGTGTTTAACGAAAATGGACCAAGGATTCCACCATCCAAAAACCACGTCACACCGTCATTTTTTCTGGATGAAACGGCAGCTCTTGAATGTTTTCAGGTTGCTCTTCGTTCCAAAAGCCAGAGTTCTGCTTGCTATATACTCATTTCGCCAGATATGAGCCTCGTCGCAGAACAAAATTCCGCTCGAAAAGGTCGGATCTTCTTGGAATATTTCAAGGGTTCATTGAGGCCGCTTTAAATTTAAGATCTCGACGTAAAATGCGTCAAGTTGTTCCATACGTCTGTTCGAGTTGCTGTGAACGCGCCGAATCGACTCTCCACGTTCTTCGTGTACACTATCAGCTACGACTGCTACATTTTCTTCACTGCGTACTGGACTTGGTCGAATATTATTTAATAATTAATACTGGGTCTCAAGATGTGTTTTGTTGCGAATAGTACGCTCAGTACGGCGATTATGTTGATCATAAGTTGATCGAAGGGCGCGAAACATATTCTTGCAAATTTTCGTAATAAAGACGAATGATTTTAAACGTTGTTCCATCATAAATCCTTCCATGAAAAAATGCCAAATAAAACTGTGCAAAAATAACGTGACAGTTTAAGGCAACTAAAGTGTGATCTGTCAAAAAGCGCTATTGAAAAAAGTACATCTACTTGGATCGCCTGTTAAATGATCGGCGAGACGAGCTGAGTGGATTTAGCCATGTCCGTCTGGCCGTCCCTCAGACTATCTGTCTGTTAATACGATAATCTTATGTTTTGAGATCTGAAATTTCGTACATGTTCTTTTGTCTCCAAGAAGCTACGATTTGTCGGAACCGCCAATATCGGRTACCTATATGTAGAYATATGTAGCTGTCATACAAACTGTGCGAACAAAATTGAGACCCTTTGTAGAAAATTTTTGTCTTAACCTGTGAAGTGTATTTTGGCTTCTTGTTTACAATGTAAGCCATAAAACTATAATTGTGTTGAGGTAWTTTCTATCATTTTGTACAAAGGGGATTTTTAATAATAGGTAGGCATATCAGCGTATACTTCTCAAATTTAGTGAATTTATTAATTATTCATTATTCATTATTTTAGTGCTTTTTTCAAACAAAAAATGCTAATTGATTCAATTAGCGGGCTGTCTGAAACGTTTACTATAGTCACTATAGACTAAGAAACTGTGTGAAAATATCGCCACTCGAATATTCTGTCAACTTCCAACCTCGCTGTTTGGTTGAAGACGATCAGATCGTTTCAATTAGACATATTTACGGTACCAAAGGCATAGCTTGTATTTATCTTATCTCCTCTCCTAGTATACTGTTGACTTCTTTAGTATTCCTTTCTCYATTGGCGTTAATTATAAACTTCAAATCAATCGGTAACAGAAGACCGTTACCAAAAATCTTCCTTTCTGTTGTCAGCCTCGTTGTTTCATGTACAATGGACCGATCAGCCATCAGGAACAAGGAAATGTGGGTACTCCATCTTTATGATATTTGTTTTCCTCAACTTACTAAAGCTCAATTGGATAATTCTACCATGTGTTTTTGATATCCACTCGTTGATGAATACGTCGAATACTAGCTTAGCCTCTTCGTCGAATACTTTCAGAGCTACAGGGTTTTCTTCCATTCCGACGACATGAGCTAGCCGTAGCCGCTGCCTTTTAATTAGCTGAACTATGCCAATGTCGTCATACTTGTATATCTTTTACATACTGTGCGTCAATCGTTTTGCCTGGTAGCACCAATTGGAGATTCCAAGCGAAGCCAGGTTCTTCTCCACTTGATCCCTCCAACAGAGTGGWCCGCCGGGTACTTTGTCGAATACTTTCAAAGCTAAAGCTTTCAAGGGAGTGTTTCCACCCGTTCGGACGTAACCGCTATCTCATAATATGCTGAACCATGTCATTTTCGTCGTATATCTCCTACAGCTCATCGTTCCATCGACTGCGGTATTCATCGTTGCCAATGTGCAAAGGTCCATAAATCTTCCGCAGAATATTTCTCTCGAAAACTTTTAACGTCAATTGCCTACTCAGTCCGAAATASCACCAGTTGGCAAGAGTTATTCTGCGTTAGATTTCGAGGCTGGTGTTGGTGTTAATACTGGTTCCAAGATAGACGTGTTTGAATAGCTCGACCGGCAGTTCATTGGATTTCACCACTTTGTTGCTCTTCAGTTGGGAAATCGCTATTCCAACATCTTCATGGTCGAACAATGGAATGTCTGCTTTATCGTCATCGATTGGGGAATACGGTTCGCCATTTCCTCTTGTTATGTTCTTACCGCCATTCAGCAAGCCTTCATAATTTTAGTATCAGCTCTGTGGGTTCAACAAGGGTATGACAACTATCTTCGCTTTCCCATACTTGACGCAAGCAGCCTTTTAATTTGTGACTGAACTTTCTGCATATTTCTTAATTTTTTGGATGTTTTTYCAGCGCCTTTCCATCGTTTCTGTTTTGTTCTGGCTTCCATATTCGCCACCATATATAGTACATATAACAGTAGCATGATTATCGTATAGTACGTAATTGCTACCAGAAATAAATAAACTTCAACTTAAGTTGCTGTGGCCTAATGAGCAATGAAACAATAATATACAACAAGTATTGTTTTGTAATTCTTTATCATCATTGCCTTAATGAACAGCGAATATGTAACATTACAAACYTGTGTGTTGTTTGTGTATGTATATAAGTATATTAAGCTAACAYTATTATTTTCGTACGTGTTCGTGTCTGTCTGCATTTTGTGGTGTCGTTTAATGCAATTTCGAGTTTTGTTGCTCAAAAATTACAAATTGGTTAGCAGTAAGAAAAAAGTAAATATTATTTACAGGTACAAATATACTCAAATATAAATAATAGTGGGATTGTAATGTAATTTTACCCAGCAAGAAATTTAGGAAAAATTAACTTTATAATAAATATTATTGGTTATTGTTGGGTAGTCGAAGAAGTATTTTCATATTTCTAAACAAACTTCAACAATGTCTATCTTTTTCGACTACGCAATATATTGACATATTGTAGAATACATAATACAATGTAAATTTTCTATTAATAATTCTTTCTTGTTTTTATTGAAAAATATCGTAAACAAATTCAAAACTTAAATGTCTGCGCTAGATATAAAACGAAGCACCTTGTCTACTCGAAAGTTCAGCGACCCACAGCTGAAGCTGCTGGCTAAGCGTCGATGGTCAACGCATTGGCCTTGACATAAATGTGTTGGAAAGAAGCTARCAGCAACAGCTATTGACTCATAATTATAAATTAAAGAAGAAACGCTCGGGGCGAGTTTCGGTGTTGTGTTTATTTACATAGAAAAACCAAAAACAAAATTGTTTTCATTTTAAGTTTTGGAAGCTTAACACTTTACCGGCTTTTSACTTTATGGCGTCCGTCGTTATAATTTCGGAGAAATTGGGGACCTTTGATTTTCCTGACATACATATACTAAATAATTAGCATGAGATATTGTCATTGTCATAGAAATATTGAATATATTATTGAATTCTTTATAAATCAAAAGAATAATAAACTACAGGATTTCTAACAAAGAAATTTCGATCAGAAGGAAATATACTTATAGATAGGTTTGAAACACTACTAACGAATGATAGCCGTGTTTTATACCATTTGCATGTGAAATAGTCGTTTTGAAGGCGAACCAAAAATAATGTCGTTTAAAAATAATGCTTCTTCTGGGTATAYCCACGAATCCAGCTTAGCTTCATTGGAGAGGTCGGTTGTTTACTTTATATTTTGTTTCCAAGTTCGTGGCGGGAAAGTTAAAAATAAAGAGAGTATAAAAAGGAGTTTAGCTTGATTTGGTTTGGTCAGTTTATATATGCTATATTCGTACTATCTGAATAATTTTAAAAAAGTTTGTGAAAATACCTTTCYAAATAAAAAAATTTAAACCAGATCTTTATTTTGATTGGTTAGTTTATATTRGTTGTCAAAAAAGTCTTGCGGTATTTTCGCTAGTTGTTGGGTATGCTATACCTTTTCGGAAAGCTCACGCTAACACGTGTTTGATTGATTGTCGTTTCTTTTAAGTCRTTCGTGAGTTATGGCGTCGCAAACATGGAGCAAAATAAAGAGAAAATACGGAATATTTTACAGTACTACTACGATAAAGGCAAAAATAAAATTTGTGCAGTTTATGGACCCAATACAATTTCCATTTCCACCGCACAACGATGGTTTTAACGTTTTCGTTCTGGTGTAGAGGTGGTCGATTCTATTTTTGGGCTTGTGGCGGGAAAGTAATGAGAATATAAAAAAACTTTAGCTTTAGTTTTGAATGAAAAGAAAGTGAACATAWGTTCAGATTTTTATCTCGAAAACGGGTAACCTACATATGTTTGATAGGGTATCCACTCTCAGTTCTTTTACTTTGAAATAGCTTTTAGAATTCCGTCTCATTTTTCAGCAAAGAGTCTTACCATACGCTGACTGTTCAAAAAACTTGCTCAAACTGCTGAAGTTAAGGAAGAGAAGCGACAAAGAAAGGCAGAAAAGCAGATTTTATCGTCCCCCTCTAACTGTTTTTACTTTTACACTGGCAAAACGGCAACAACATATCCGCAAATAAACACTTCAAGATGCAGAGAGGAAAAAAGTCGAATGGCAACTACCGTTTGCAGCCATGAGTAATTTAATTGCGGCATGCCACGAGCTTGTGACGGCACTGGCTCTACGTAACGTAACGTTGGTGTGGCGGTGCCGCCGCAGGTGAGTAARCGAAGCAAAACGAGTAAAAAAAAGGAAAATGAAACAAAAATTCCATATAAACATCGCGATTGCAAGGCTTTCATTGCATTTTCGTTGTCGCTGTTGTTATTGTTGTTATTTTATTTACCCGCGCAAGTGCAATTGTGTCCGCACAGCGCCTTGCTGTTACATAAACACACCGATCAAGACGCCGCGGCGCTGGCGAGCGGCATTAAAGTCGATAGCTGTGCTCTGCACTACCGTTATGTATGGCTTCGCTGTTGAATGCAAAAGTTTAATGTTGTTGTTGTGTGGTGCTTTCATTATTTTCTTTAAAGTGAATGCATTTCGCTGTTGGTGAAGGTGTTTAGAGCAGGCTGCACGCCGTTGTTGTTGTTGCTTTTGTTATTTCAACTGGTTTGCCGACTGTTACCTCATGGCACCATAACTAAAGTTTAATTGCAATTTAGTCAAGCTAAATGAGAGTTATATGTGTCCATTTGTGTGTATGTATGTGTGTGTATTCCAGTGTATATATATGTATGTGTGCTGTTGTATGTGCGCACGTGCTTTTATTGCAGAGTGGATAATGCAACAGTGTTTATTCATGTAAATATTTTAATTTTGTATGTGTATATGTCTGTCCAAAAATACTTTTTTCCAATGAAAAGGTAAGCTTTACAGTYGCTTTAAGAGCAAATTGGGCACATAATTTATTGTTGCATTAAATTAATTCGTTTCAGTGGAATAATTTCGTATTTCATCTTTTATTGGCGCATAATAAATGTTTCGTTTTCATAAGTTGAAGGAAATGGTTCCAGACGAAATGGCAAGATCATAAAAAAGTGGCGGTTTAAATATGGACTTTCGATTTTATACTCGTATACTGCAGTGAGCAGAATATAGCAAGACTTTTTACTTTAAATTTCGAGTGAATACCCATTCGTCGAAATATTTATTTTCTAAGCTGGTATGACTGTTAGCGGCAAATGTCTTTCAGAAGTGCATTCGGCGATTTTTGCGGCAAGTGAAATTATTGAACAAAGAAGTTGCATTCAATTTTGCGTACGGAATCAAATTTCGGTGATAAYTTTTTGTCGCGAGCAATAGCTTCCGATTGGTGCAAATGATTCAAAGAGGGTCGAGCATGCGCTGACAACGAACCACGTCCAGGATGGCCATCAACATCAATTGGTGACAAACACGTCAATAAAATAAAAGAGCTGATGCTTGAGAATCGACGATTAATGTTTTACTACTAGTAAGGCGTCTTTGATCAACGCTTAGGACCCGGAAACCGAGGATCAATCGACCCAATATCGAAGCCGGAATTATGGGCTGACAACTCTTGGTTTTTGCATCACGATAATGCACCGTCGCATACTGCATTAGTTCTTTCGCAAATCTTGAACCAACACATTAATTGCCTGATTTAGCTCCGCGTGACTTCTTGCTATTCACCAAAGTCAAACGACCGCTCCGAGGAAACCGTTTTGAGTTAATTGATGCCATTAAATGTGAATTGCTACGCTAATTAAAGGCAATTCCGGAAATTGACTTTAAGAAAAGTTTCTAGGATTGAAAAAAATGTTGACACAAGTGTATTGGGGCGAGAGAGGACTTTGTAGAATAAATTAAAAAAATTAAAATTATGTACATCTTACAGTTTTTGGCTCATATTTTTATGTATTAAAAGTGTAACTTGCAGCGTTGGTKAATATATTTGAAAGTTTATTTAAGAAAAATATAGGGTAGTCGAAAAAGGCTTTTCGTATTTCTAACCAAACKTCGTCTTATTTTTGWTATTTATAATGAACTTTAATGAACCAAATACGTATAATTTTGGTCGACCATTTTTTGTAATTTTTCCACTAAAGACATAATTCCATCAGTGTAAAACTTTTYTGGTTTCTCGCCGAAAAACTGCGACAAGTCATTTTCACAGGCTTCTCTCGAAGCCAGCTTTACTCTATTAAGTGAGTTCTGCATAGACCGAAAGCAACGATAGTCCTATTTTGCACCATAGGGCTATATGGTGGATGCATCAAGACTTTCGCAGATGTTAATTCGGTCCATTAAATTTTTCACGGACAATTCATGTGGTACCCAAAAGGCTTCTTTTTGTAGTCARTCTTTTTTAAATGGTTTAAAACCATTTGATGATCAGTGTTAAGTTCGTTAGCGATGTCATGACTGCTAAGTGATGGTCCTGGACAATCTTTTACAAAATTTCACTGACTTTTTCAACGATAGGTCGACCAGAGCGAGGTGCAGCTCTCATATCGAAATCCCCAGAACGGAAGCGAGCGAACCATCGWAAGAACACATACTTCAGACAAGTRTTTAAGCACTTAAAAAAATATATGTATGTGTAAGCGTTTGCGAGTATGTTTTTAATTTGTAGAAAAAATATTGCAAAAAACAAAAGACTTAAGCGCGCAACTTACGATGAAAGCCCCAGGCTAATAGTCGAATCGCTTGTTGTGCTTGATGTGAAATGTTTAAAATTTCAAAATGATGAATTTTCATTGTTAGAAAATTTTAAAATATTGTATATAAGCTTTCGTAAATAAATAAGTAATGACAGCAAATTGAAGGCCAGTTTGAAATTATAAGCTGCTAAAAAATAATGAGTAATAAAGTGAATAGCAAAGCTGTTAGCAGTCAGGCCGCAGAATTTCATGTACTTTAATAATATGCAATTAATTTTTAAAAGCTTCGGAATCCTTGTTCTGGCAGATGATTTCCAGTAGGACTTCCGAAAAACGTATCTGGCGATGAGCAAGATTTTTTTCCAAACATATTATTTCATAGATAAACCATCAGGGTATGAGCGTGCGGAGAGAACGGCACTTAGAGATTACAACCAAGCAAGCTTTAGAGATATGATCAACGTCACCCACCGGTGCTTGAAATTTGCGAAACTTTATGCAACAAAAAAAAAACAGCAAACAAAATCATTGAAAGGAAGAATGCGCATTTTTTCGTAATAAAAAACTATATTTACCGTTTCAAGCTATTTTTAAATAAGMACTTATTAGCTGAAGGTAAATTTTGAAAAATTTGAGCGAAAGTCTGCTTTTAAGCAATTAAATTGCATTATCAAACATGGCGAATTGATTTTTGGCGGCCAGAAAAAGTTGCCTTACTTTTACATTACTTTCGATTTGAGTTATAAACTTTTTACTTAAATACGAATAATTTTTGTATCAAAACTTTTATTATGCTTCTCGGCTGCATTTACGTAAGCAATCGCCACCGTGACCAATTATGGCACACTTTACTTATGTCTGTCAGTAAGCATTTGCACGGCAAGTCTATTTACTAAACAAGCCAAAAATAATTGATTACACTTTTCGCTTTAGTTCAAGTTGAGTTGGCCCAGCTTTTGGCTATGTTGCCGCATTAAAAATGCCAACGTATTTTTTTTTTATTGAATATTTCAAAAACACACAACGGCATACATAATAATGAGCGCAATGGCAAGCGAGACCAAAGCAAATGCAATAAAATGTTAATAATGAAAATAATAACAATAACAATAAAAATATTAAAAATTGCATGGAATTATACAAAAATATGCATATATCTATTTGTTACTACATAAGCATACACTCACATATGCATAATAGCTATATAAACAAACGCTGACATGCAATTTTCGCCTCCGCATTGGCGGCCTGTAATCCATAGTGTCATTATACGCGCGTAATAACACACACCTATACAAATTTACAAAAAGCACACACATACATTATCTATTTCGGGTTTATTCATTCATTCTTTATTGACTGCTTGATTGTAACATTTGTCTTACATACGCTCGTCACTTGGCCCATCATCAGCTTTGGTGCGTTGTAGCCGGCGCACCAGCTCTGACAGTGACAGTGAATCGCTTTAACTACTATCAGCRCATCGGTTGTTTCGTATTGCTTTTGATTGTTTATGACCGCTGTCGTATTGGAACTGTCGCTCAGTTGTCACAGCGCGTCCMAATTTAATGTGTAATATATTGACGTTTTTGCTTCTAAACAGTTTTTCATAAGTCTGAGTACTTCCCCACCGTTTGTAGGTCGACATTTGTTGCATTCCGTATTGAATTTCCAATGGTAGTTGTAAAATAATTAATATTCATATTTAGTTKTAGTTAGGCTGGTCGGCAATACCATTGCTTGGAAACATTGTTGCATGTTGCATATGTGTTAGCGGGTAAAGCGTGTTAGCAACTAAGTGCAACTAGTGAACACTGCATTGTTATTTATATTATTAGTGGCGATCTGGACTATTGATATCCATTACTTCCTTCGGAATATGATTCAAATCTTTTTAATCCAAATGTCATTATTAGTCCAAAACCTTTTCCCAGCGCAATTGTTACAAAAGGTGGGATATAAAAGAAACTGGAGCAATAAATATTCAACTCGGCCTATTGGCCGCATATCATAGAAGCCCTTGAATGAAAAAAAAACACCGCTCTACCTGCTGAGGATAATATCTAGTTACCTCTCGGATAGATTACTGCTATATGACACAGAAGGAGGATCTAAATCCTATATTGTGACAGGCGGTGTATCACAAGGCTCAGTACTAGAGCCGCTGTCGTGGAATCCTTTACATGACGGTGTGCTACGTCTCTCACTGCCCAAAGATATACAGATAATCGGGTACGCTGATGATATAACAGTAACGGTAGTGGCAAAAGAAATAAACTAGATAGAGCACCTATGCAACTTCTTCTTTAATGGCGTAGACACCGCAAATAGTTTCTTCTTTTATTGGCATCAATTTGAGATACCAAGTGCAGCCAGATCCTTCTAGCGCAGCTGCTGTTTCTTAAGTCACTKTAGTCATATAATATATCTCTTACATCTCATCGTTCCGTCGACTGAGGTATTCGCTGTTGGTAATACGCAAAGAACCATAAGTCTTCCACAGAACTTTTTTTATCGAAAATCGTAACGCCGACTCATCAGATGTTGTCATCGTTCATGCCTCTGCACCATATAGCAGGATAGGAATAATGAAAATGACTTATAGAGTTTGGCTTTTGTTCATCGAGAGAGGACTTTACTTCTCAATTGCCTCCTCAGTCTAAAGTAACACCTGTTGGCAAGAGTTATTAACCGTTGGATTTCGAAGCTGACGTTGTTGTTTGTGTTAATGCTGATTCCAAGATAGACGAAATTATCTACGACTCCGAAGTTATCACTGTYAACAGTGACGGGGAGCCTAGTCGCGAGTGCGACGACTATTTGTTTGATGACAGGAAATATTTTGTCTTGCCATCGTTCATCACCAGATCCATTTGCTTCGCTTTCTCATCCAGTCTGAAGAAAGYGGAATTAACGGCGCGGGTATTGCAGCCAATGATATCAATATCTCTGCGTAAGCCGGCAGCTGTACATTCTTATAGAAGATTGTACCTTCTCTATTCAGCTCTGCAGTTAGAATTATTTGCTCCAGGTACAGATTGAAGAAGTCACAAGGTTTTGATCCTCTTTTCACCGGTCTTTTCCAAGACTTGGTGCACGGTAAATATTTGGTCAGTATGGTTACGGATAATAAATAGTGGGCAAATTATTATAATGGCAAGCGAAAATGATCATGGTCGAATCCGGGTGTGTCGGCRCAAACCGGGACCAAACCAGGTTTGATAATCAGGAAGGCTTTGTTACTTGTTTGGTGAAATTAGCARAAAAGCAGCTACTAAGAGCTACCCTCTAATGTCCAAACTCTTAATTCGGGCCAGTTTTTGCTACGGTGCAAGAACAGAGCAAAGTAACAAATGCCATCCGTCTTATTATATATTTCTATAAATTATAGTAGATTTCATTTTATGTAATAGTGTTTTCATAGGACTTTGATATTAATTTCAACATTCGGTTGCCATCAAAATATGTCTTCCTTAGTGTCTCATTGACAGTTCATCGTTTTCTACGATCCTCACTAAATTAACTGCCGCTAGAAACCTATATGTACTCAGTCATATCAAATAAATAAATAAATGACATTTTCATAATATTTAAATAATTTTAAATTGCACCMAAATTCCATAATTGGCAGAAGAGGTGATTAAAATCGCATTTCAAACACGCGCACTTGACAATTTAAATGCTAATCAATATAATAATGCCGTAAACAAACAAAGCAGTCACCCAAATTGTCAGACAATTGCGGATATGTTTTGAAAAAGCAAAAATTTATAATTAAAAAAAATATAATTATATTTTTTAACCAACTTTACAAATCATAAAAGCAGAAAAAACAAAGTAAGACAAACGTTAGGTAAAGAAACGTAACGTAAAGTTGACTAGTTTTATTCTTTTCTAGATATTAAATTTAAAAGTAAAAAATCTTTGAATTCTAAGGACAAAATTTCTTAAAAAATCATTAAAATCGAAGTGAACTAATTTCAATTACAAAAATTCAAAACGTTCGGCAGCTGATTTAAACGCCACTCGTTACAATGTAATRTGCAGTTAACGCATCCGTAAACTATTCACTCAACACAAACGCCGTTTACCGCATGCTGACGACGCGCTGCTTCGGCTTCATAGTCGCAATAGTGCGTGATTCCACTTGTCACTTTCTCATCGGGTAATTGCATTGCCTTACTTCTATCGTACGAGTATTTGCGGTAATTCACTTTCGGCTCTGCTTCGCTGCGCTAACACGCTTCGATGGCATACTTAGTGATGACGCTGCGACGCTTCGATGTAATCGCTGGTGTGCAGGCACGTCAACGCACGCGCCATGGCGAGGCAGCCTCTAATGACCACACATGCAGATATACTTACCTCAGTATTTACAGACGAACGTAATAATAAWAATTTTACTTCACAACCGACTGGTTTTTTGTCATTAATTGCGGTTGCAAAAATACGAAAATTATGAAATGAACACAGAGCCGGGTATTCGGTTAATCAAATTATGATTGATTTGTTGGTGCCGCGGTGTGGGTTTTTGCAAATTTTGTTCAAATTCTAATAGGAATAGATATGTATATATGAAGAATTGAAAYTGGATAGTTTTTTTGCTCCATTAGCTTTGTTCTTAACTGCAAGTTATCAGGAGGGAAAAAATTGAGAGTTACTSTCATAAAAAGCGAAATAACGAAAAAGGCAGCAGAAACTAGCAGGAAAATATTAAAATGTTGTTTTTCACAATAATTTCATATCAGCACTTGAGAATCAATCAATGAATTCAAAACAATGAAAATAAATATGCGTCAAATTTCGCTTACACATGTGACTTAACAGTCGCTTCTTTATAACGCAGTAGATATTATTTGCTAGTAGAAATTCCACTAGCAGAAACTAGCAGCTCTCTCAGCTTTTTACGCTATCCACTTGTGCTCTCTTCTRCTAGTTTCTTCCGTTTTTTGGATTAAGAACCTCTTTTCTAACTTAAATTGTAGCGCTCTCGCATTGTAAGACAAAAGAGAGAGAGAGACGAGACGAAAAAGATTTTTTCAACATTTACACTTAGAATCATGATGTTTTTCAAYATTCCGAAATTTCGAGGTTGTAGGTTGTAGGTTAATATTCAATGGATTCCGTTAYTTTTTAATTATATCATCATTTACTACAGTGCCCAAAAAATTGTTAGACTTTTTAATTTGAATTTCGCGCGAAAACCCAYTSTTTGAGTTTATTTTTGTAAGTTGATATGACTATCAGTGACATCCGTGCCAAATCTCACATCAAAGTAATCATTACTGTTTAGTATACGCTTGATTTTCTAAAGTATACAAAGTTGACGACGAACCACGTCCTGGACGACCATCAAGATCAACTGATGATCAACACGGCAAAAAAAATAAAGGAATTGATGATTGCGAATCGACGATAACAGTCAGTTAGCCTTACTGGCATCGTTGGAATATTGCAAGGATCAGTGAAAGCCATTTTGAAAARTTATTGGTTTCAAAATCACTCAATTTTTTCGAAAACCAGCGTCTCGTTAATGACAAGACAGAATTTCGGAAAAAAACTCACCAATGTTTTTAGACGGCTTGAAACAGTTCGATTGACCATTTCATATGCTAGAAAAATTAGCAACTAAAACTGAAATATTTATTCTTTATTCTTTTATTGCCGAAATATTTAATTAAAATTATTTAATTATAAAAATTAAGTAAATTAGTAAGTCTAAGGGGGTATTCTAGCCTAGAAATGCTATTTAATGGAATTTTTTTAAGTCCAATAAAAAAAAAACTACGAACATTTTTACTAAATTTTTTATCGGGTATTTATTGATATTTTAAGAATACAAAAAAAAATTAAAAATTTGTGATAATTTGATTAATTGCGGCGTAGTGGCRTGGCGGGGGTTGAAAATAAGGATGCGCCTTCCTGACACGATTCCAATACTTTGGTTGATCTGAAATTTTAGTCAGTACAAATGCCGCTATCGTCTGAACTAGGATAAATAAAGGAAAAATTTCAGTAAATGGYGACTGTTTGAATTTTTTGCCGGTGTTTTTTGGCAAAGATCAAAATTTTTTAAAAATAGTAAAAATCAAAATTTTTTAATAATCCTAGTTCCAACCATAGAGAGATATATAAAGAAGGTCCACACCAAATTTCAAGTTAATAGGTTCATTAGAACTTGAGAAATCATGTCAGAAGTATTGAAAATAGTAGTTTCGAGAAAAACGCCATTAAAGATTTGAGTCTAACTGCAGGCAGTCTATACTTAGATTTCGTTAATCGGACATTTCTGCAGATCCGATTTGCCCGCTGCGTCACTAAAATAGCTATAAGTCTATTTACCGACTTATACTTTTAAAAATTCCTTTGGGGAATATATTCTTAAAGGTCCCGTCTTTAAGAATATGCAAAAAAAAAATCTATTTTTTTTGAAAATTCTAGACTAGAATACCCCCTAATTCAATACAAAAAGAAATCGAAAAATATTATGTATGTTTTTTCGCCATATTTATTGATAAACGAACCTAAATTTTTGTGGTCAATTAATTTTGTAAAAGATAATTGGTTGGTTATTAAAAAATTATAAACTTCATCTATTCTAAAAAGAAAATGATATGTGCAATTAAGCAGCGACCCATGCGGTTAAGCTTGCGTCTATATATTTATATGTGTGTCTATATACTTGTGTATTTTAAATACATGAGATTTTCAATCTCTAGAAAATCAAACAATTTTCGTTGCATTGGAAATTAAAATGCATTCAGCGCAGGCGAGTTGCATTTGCAAAACCGTTTCAAACAGCCATGAACCAGCAGCGGCACAGACAATGACATGTGTGTGATAAGGCTACTAACTAGCGTGCAAACAAATACGATACATGCACATGCGCGCATATGAGTAAGTATGATTACATAAYACAGATACACATATGTATGGTATACTGAAAAAAGTGATAAATTCATGTAATTRCAACAGCGTTTGAACTAGAATGGTCGAATTGAAAACGTCTCGAGCTAGTTTGGCTTTCGTTGGATAAATCAYGAAAAACATAACGTAAACAACTATTGCAGAATTAAAACTACAACAAATGCTTCAATATGGTCATGGTCGATTAAACGCACACACATGTGCAAATACTATGGCGTTTTTTTCAGTTCAGCCGGTTGTTAGTAAAAGCTTCCAAACTGCGTGAATTGTTAATGGACGAGTGTATTTATCCTCTTATTAAGTTTGTAGATTTTGAACAAATTGTAGTTTTTACTGTTATGCAATAAGCTTGATATTTATTTAAATACTAGTTTTAAACTTTCAGCATTTTTAGCTCCAAATATTGCTGAATAACTGAGTTTATTAGGTAGTAATATTTTATTTAATTTTCCTTCAATATGTTATTTTAAGCATAATTTCATTTATTATATATGATTTTTGTGTGATTTTAGTAAAGTTTATTCGTAATTACGACGTGATTTTTCATGTTTYCTACAAATTTTTCGCTGTGATTTTCCATAATTCGCTTAAAAGCGAAATAAAAACAACCTTAAAAATAAAATTMTCTAAACTCTTCACTAAATTACACCAACTACTAATTAAACACACTAAAACATTGCAAATATTTATATATGAATTTTCTCCCGATTTGCAGTAGTGTTTTTTAAACGCTTCAGTGCGCTAGKGCGTATGAGTAATTTTACCTAAGAATAACAGTGTTTACAGTTAATATTACATTATTTGTATTAAAATTCATAAGAAAACTTGACTCGAATAATAAAATTATCTAAATAGCATCTATTTTCCTGTAACTTAGTAGTTTGTTAATATAGTCGCAGAAATATGGTTGTTGAAAAGGACTTTTCGTATTTTGTCAATAGATGTCGTTGCAGCCGTATATCTCCAATGCTACCATCCATATATTGTTGGAAATGTGAGATTTTGAGCTTCATTTCACCAAAGTTGAAGAGAAGTTGAAAAAAAAATTACAGTTGCTCAAAAATGAGTGAAAATAATAAAGAACTTCGCGATATTTTGAAATTTTCGTATTAAAAAGGGAAGAATGCCATGCAAGCCACTAATGAAATTTGTAAAGTTTACGGAGACAATGCTGTATCAGTTCGTGTAGCACAAAAATGGTTAACTCGCTTCCGTTCTGGAAATTTCGATGTGAAAAATGCACCTCGCTCTGGCCGACCTATTGTTGAAGAAGTCTGTCTACAAAAAGAAGCTCGATGTTCGGGTGCCACATGAAATTGTCTGTGAAAAATTTATCTCTTTGCTGAAACCAAATGAACTCGAACAATTTCTGAAGCGAATGGTAACAGGAGATGAAAAGTGAATCAAATACGACAATAATGTGCGAAAAAGATCATGGTCCAAGCTCAAAAAATGGTCGCAAAGCAAGGATTGACGCCTCGAAAGGTTATGCTGAGTGTTTGGTGGGATTGGAAAGAAATCATCCACTATGAGTTGCTCCAGCTTGATGGAGCGATTGATTCTACATTTTACTGTCAACAATGATGGTATTAAAGCAAGCAATTGAAAAAATAAAACGGCCAGAACTGATCAACAGACATTCCTTTGACGTCCATCAGGACAACGCTAGACCACACACATCTTTGATGAATCGGCAAAAAGTGGGAGAGCTTGGCTGGGAACTTTTGATGCATTCACTATATAGCCCTGACTGTGCACCATCAGACTAGTATTTGTTTCGGTCAATGCAAAACTCCTTAATGGAGTAAATTTGGGTTCAAGAGAAGTCTGTGAGAATTAAGTTTTACACAGATTGAATAATGTCTCTAGCGGAAAAATAGCAAAAAGTCGTTGGCCGAAATGGTATATATTTGGCTCATTAAAGTTAATTAAAAATATAAAAATTTGTTGAAATTTAGAAATACGAAAAGACTTTTTCGACTACCCAATATTTGTCAGAAGTGATTGGAGGAATGAGTTTTTTGATGATAAGCGATTTTTAAGGCACGAATTGAAATTGCTTTAAAATGAATCACTGATTATTAAAGTTCATTAAGTCTGTAAATGCACATTTTCTTCTTAATTTTTATTTATAAAACAAACCCTTCTTTGAAAAAATATTAAAAAAAAACGAGTGAGTTGTAAGCAAAAAATAGGGTGGACAGAAATAGTACAAAAGTTGTTCATAATTCTTAATTTATCTTCCACATTCTATGTCGTCTCTTTAACGTAATGCCCCTTGGCACCAATGCACTTGTTCCAATGTTTTTTCAATTCTTGAAAAAGTTGTTTAAGTAAATTTCTGGAATAGAGATTCAAGTTTAATACCATTACTTGACCCAAAACTGTTTCCTCCGAGTGATCGCTTTAGCTTGCCAAATAGCCACAAATTTTTGATGGCTGAAAAAAGGCTTATAACTATCAAAGAATTTCAGAAGTACTTGTAAAAATTCCAACCGAATTAGAGTATATTTGAAAAAATAAATAACTTTTCGAAATATGGTTTCTATATGTATATCGACTGCTGGATTTCTAAAAGACGATTAGTTATTTTAGTGAACGAAAGTTTAAATAAGTTCTACTAAAAAGCATAAACAAATATTTCGAAGGCAGACGATAAAATTTTTTATAATCAAACGCTAGTTCATTTTATAGAAATTACAACTACACAATGTACATATACAATATGGTACCTAGCACTTTTTATTGCACTTTGGCGCATTTGGCGCGATCCATTGAGACGTACCAACAGGCTTCGATAAGCGACACATTGAAATGTTGTTTGCGTCACAAGCAGCTCGTTTGAGTGTTCAATAAAAGTTGCCTTTCGGAAATGTATTTACGATTACTGTAACCATTATCAAAGTGCGGACGCGTACAAACAAACAGCACACTGACGTTTGAATGGCGCAAAACCAAATCTTGCATATTACTGGCGCAGCGCTGTTAGTTTTTTCACCAACAGTGTATGTATGCCAGCAATATAGCCAAAAATTTAAATGCTTATAAAGTGTGTAATTACAAACGATTTGCCATGCAACAATTAAATCTATATTGCCACCATTAACCGCTAGATTAGTATCTAAATCGCTCAACAATCTCTATAAAGGGCGGTGCAGGTGCTGAGCTCTGCGTAGTCGGCGCTTTGAATAATTCGAAAATTTTWAAAAAATATTTTATTTAAGTTTAAAGAAAAGTAGCACAATTTTTCTAAAACTACTAAATTTTGAAATTGATTTCATTTGTTATCGAAAATGCTAGACTTCAACATGGCGTGTCGAGTGTGGTATGGCGTGGCGTTGCTATTTTTTGCCACCAACATCATGGCTGCCGACATACTGATGGTCACAATGGGTGGCACMAAGTCACATAAAATACCCTTTTGGGAGCTGGCGAAAGGGCTGATACATAGGTAAGTGTGATAAAAGTTAAATTGCAGCGAAGTTTTTTTATTGATAAAGTAATCAATTACATGTTAAAATTTCTTGGTTCTCACATTTTTTTTAATATTTCACTAATATTTCATTTTCATAAATTATTTTGTAAAATTCGACATAAATCATGAGTACCTTAAATTATAAAACTTTTGGAAGCTTTGTAACTGCAAAAGAAAAACCACCATTTCTACATCTTCATCATATCATCTTCCAGTAAATATAATAAGCGAAATATCATAATATTTTTAAATTCTAGAAATTCTCGACAATTTAGCGAAATTATTTCCATTCATCACGTGTTAGTATTGTCTTTATTTTGTTTTGAAATTTCCTGTTTTTCTTTCCACCAATAATTTGATTACCTTCAGAATCGGTTAGCCTATTACATAGACAGTTACTGCACTTATACACGTGATGCAGTCAGGCATGTATTTAAGAATTTTATGAGCTTTTCCCAATACCTGACTTGAATTTTATGTCACCTCATCTATTTGATATTGAAACTCTATTTATAACTGATTTATTCTTCTTCTAACTTTCAGAGGTCACAACATAACATTTCTTAATGGTTTTCCATCGGATTTTCACATTAACGGTTTGCACGAGATTACACCAGCTGGCTTGGTTGAGTACATACAAAATTATACGAACTGGGATTTATTGGGCTCACGCATGTCTGGTGAAATGCCTCTATCGATGTGGGACGCATTCAGATATGCATTTCAAGTGAGTTTTTGCACATCAGTTATAATCACTTGGTATAGTTTGTAGCGCTGAGGTAATGAAGATCCTCAGAAATTTCTTATGAACGAGGTGTGATTTTATGAAAGAAAGCAGAAAAGTTATATCCTCTATTGAATTCTATATTTCTGACAAACAAGAGACGTAACATTTTTTTCTTGGTTGTTAGTTTTCTCCAAAAGGATTCCAAAAATAATTTAACGCACTAATCGAATTTGACTCGGACTGACAATTTTTATACACTTGCAATATGTTGCTATAGAGTATAACAGTTCTATTCAAAGTAAGTGAGATCGATAGAGGGGTATGTATATATGTATGTATCTGTATCTTTTCGTAGAATTTCCGAGTATTACCCTTGTCGGCCAGCTTTTAAAGCTCTTCGTGTTCACACATTTCGGCCCTCTCTTTTTCTGTCTGCAAATGCCTCTCGCGTCACTCTTCAACTGTGGGTATCTATCCCATCCCGCACGTATTGTGGTCGATTGTATCATCGTGAGATAGGCAGTCTGTTTTCCACCTGTTTTTTTGCATTTTCCAATGGTTCGGTTGCAGCAGTTCGTAAGGAGCCAGAAATGCTGTCCCACAGTTCCCTTATACCGAGTTGTTGACGAGTGGTCTCAGAGAGCAGTAGTCCAAGTCGAGTAGAAAATCGGTTCCTTGTGGAGTTGAATTTACCGACTGTTACGCCAAAGATACTTTCCTTACCTACCCTGGCGTTAAAGTCGCCATGCACGATTTTGACATCGTGGCGGATGCAGCTCTCATAGATCCGCTTTAAGCGTTCATAGAAGGCATCTTTGGTCATATCGTCCTTCTCTTCCATCTTTTTAGCGGTATGTTGAAGAACCACGCTTTGATGCGGATTGTGGCTCTCATCACGAATCCCACACCAAACTTGCGCTCCTTTATATGGCCACTGAAGTAAATGCCACAAGGACCTACTCGCCTCAGTCCTTGTTCCGTCCATCACATTTCTTGGACGGCGGTGACGTTAGCCTTTAATTTCACGAGGTCATCAACCAGCTGGGCAGCTCTACCTTCCCCATTAAGGGATCAGACATTCCAGGTGCATGCCTTCAAATCGTAAGCCTTATTTCGTTGCCATGGTCGTCATTAAAAGGGGGGTTTCTCTTCGAGGTAGTTGGTAACTTTTCATTGGGGGCGTTTTTTGGGTGGCTAGCTTGCCTTCAAACGGACTCTTGGTCTAGGACGGGAAGTCGTGAGCTGCTTGAGATCATAGAATTTCCTCACTTGCGTGAACGTCTATACATGTCTCCGTCGTCCGAACTACTTGCCTTAATAACAACGTCCACTTAAATCGAATATGGCGAAGCTACTTCTTACTGGTTTCCACCACTCACAGGGTTCGCTATGGCATTTGTACAAGGGTTGCTCTACGTAGTCACTTATGTCTGCGGTTTTAAATTGTTGCCTCATTTAATGAAGGGCATATCGGCACTTGGTAGTGGAAGCACATAATATAAAGTCATTATTTACTTAAATTACAGCTATTAATAGATAATGATAACTTTTGTTTATGAAGTTCAATTTATTTTCAACTTATCATCGACATAAATACGCCTGTAATTATTATATTTTAATAAACATATAAAAATATGCTCAGTTGTGCGTGAACTAAAAATAAAATAAAAGGAAATAATAATGAAAGAAGCTTGAAACTGCTTAAATTTATATCTCATATGAAAAGCATGTTTAGAAACATAAACTAGTCTTCTACGAGTATTCACGAGCCGGCGAACGGCTACAACAGAGTCGCGTACTCATTTACAAAACGCTGSTACTATTCATGCTTGCAAATGTAACAGCATATGTCGCAGTTTGTTGTGTTTGCTATTATTGTTGCATTTGCATTTCAAGGTGCACACGTACCAAACTATACATAAGCCTAAGCATTTGCCCAACATTACGTGTGTCGACGTTTCAACATGAATTGTCTCATATTTGTTTTTGAGTTGCTTTGCTAATGGAAATTCATAAGTAATTATATTAGCTACATCAAATGTCAGTTTATACTTATRTATATCAAAAATAATTACTTCAAATTTTTAAATATTTATATAGTASATTTTTTGCCATTATTTTCCTCACACAGTCCTGCGATGCAATGCTGGAGGATGCCGAAACTAAGGAGCTCATGAATCGCAGCTTTGATTTAGCCATTTTGGATGGCGCCTTTCCGGAGTGTGCACTCGGCATGGTCTACAAATATAAAATACCGTTCATGTATATGAATACGGTGGGCTTCTACACCGGCAGTTTGGCAAAGTCCGGTAATCCCGGTTCATATGCGATAACGCCGAATTTCTATTCAAGCTTTACAGACACGATGAATATCTTTCAGCGGGCGCTGAACACCGGCATACAAGTCTTTCAGGATGTTATGCACAAAGTAAAGTATATAATACTTGTATGGGTACTATTATAATAAAAAGTAATCAAAACTTCTCTCCAACAGTTAGTCATGGCGTTCGTTTATCGCGTGATGCGYGAACGCATCGACACAAATATTCCGCATCCTTATGACATTTCGAAAAATGTCAGCTTCATACTGCAGAATGGCCACGCTGTAGTGTCATATCCGCGTGCTCTCAATCCGAACGTYGCCGAAATCGCTTGCATACACTGCAAGCCCGCTAAGCCGCTGCCTAAAGATCTTGAAGAGTTTATTGCTTCCGCGGGCGAATCGGGTTTCATTTATGTGTCGATGGGTTCATCAGTGAAGGCCGCCAACATGCCGGAGTCGCTGCGTCGTTTGTTGGTGAAGACGTTCGCACGTCTGCCATATCATGTGCTTTGGAAGTATGAGGGTGATGCTTCAGAAATGCATGATCTTACGGCCAATGTGCGCCTGAGTCGTTGGTTGCCGCAGCAAGATATTTTGGGGCATCAGAAACTACGCGCCTTCGTTACGCATGGCGGTTTGTTGAGCATGTTCGAGACGGTGTACCATGGTGTGCCAGTTGTGACAATGCCCGTCTTCTGCGATCACGATGTGAACTCTGCCAAGGCGGAGGTGGATGGCTATGCGATCAAATTACAGTTGGAGTCTCTAACTGTTAGTCAGCTTTACAAAAGTTTAATGAAGGTCATACATGATCCGCAGTATAGAAATGCGGCGAGGTAATGTGTAGATATTTAATTATGCTGAAGTAAATTACTAACTTGGTTTTGTTAACGTTGCAGATCCCGCCAAAGATTGCTGACAGATCAGCGTAGTACTCCCTTGGAAACATCCATCTACTGGACAGAGTATGTTTTGCGTCACAAAGGAGCTTACCACTTGCAATCGCCGGCAAGAAATATGAGGTAAGCTCAGCCACATAACTGAATATTTCATTGAGTTATTAGGATGAGAAATATTTTTGGAAATAGGTTTTGGGGAATATTCCAATTCAAAGTTCCTTATAACGAGATTATTTAATAATATGAAAAGACGGGTCCTTAGAAGAAGAGTCATAACAGTTTTCAATTTTAATTCGGAAAAGGGGAAACTTAATAGCTCATTACATTTAGAACTTTCAATAGCTGAAGAAAAGGTGAAAAAATTGCCATAGTACGTTTTTCTAGAAGGGATATTCCCACCTTGATTATTGGTTAGAGGAAAGCAAAATAGGAGTTCATTAAAATAAAGAAGGTTCCAAAACTCTAGCATCAATAATAAATCATTTGATACATAAGACAGAGATCACGCCTTGCACCTGATAATAAGGTGGAATATCTAGAGCTCAGCGTTGGTACGCTTTCATGGAGGCCAAATAATGCAGGCATCGCTTGCTTATACAGTTATAGAAGAGCTGTAGAAAAGGTGGACTCACACCAAAAGGCGATTTTAGGCTCTACGAAACTATTGTTACACCAATAATCTTCTATGTTGTGTTCGTTTGATGGGGCGCTTACATTGGCATCTGCGTGCGCTGTGAATATTCCCAGTATCTCCGCTCCTCATATCGGAGTGAGAATGAGTTGGATCCCTTTGGTCATCTTGCGTTCTAGCACTGGATCTAGGAACTTCGATAGAGGACCACCCTCTATGCGATTACGCCATCCTCCTGGCCAAGATTGAAACGTTGGTAATCTACTGTACTACTTGCCATAACCTCACAGAGTTTTTAACCTTTTTACTAGTGGTTCCATAAATCTTACTAAACTAATTTTTTTGTTTTCAGTTGGATTCAATACTACCTTGTCGATGTAGTCGCTCTCTACATGGGCGCCATCTAYCTAATCTACTACCTGCTGAAGCGTTTATTCTTTCGCCCCGAAGTCATGCAACATAGCATACGCCATGCTCATCACAAAGTCAAAAAGCTCAACTAACTTCTCATTAACAATTAGCTCGGTGATATTCAATTATGGAAGGGTGTCTAAGTATGTGCACAATACTGCCGCCATACTTCCTCTCACTCTATCCCTCTCTCTTCAGTTGCAGTCTGTTCTTGGAAGAGCGCATAGTCTCATTTTCATTTTTTACAGTGTGTKTGTGTGCAAATATTTTCGACTTTTTCTTTTGTGTAGAAAAAGTTTTTGTAAATATTGTAACTACATAAAACTATTTAATATGTATTTAATTATTATGTGTACAAATGCGTGTGACAACTCTGAAATATATATATGTATAAAATATAATGAATAAAAGCTGCTGAAGAATATTAATTATTTTTAAATTTATATTCTTCAGCTCTATTTGTGTTACTGTAAATTCTTTTGCATATTCTACCATTTTAATGTGTTCTTTAAAAAAATTTTGCATAAATTATTTAATACAACAAAACCAAAGTCAAATTAAATTTAAAAATATATGTGAAATTTTTTTGATTTTTTAAATGTGTTTAATTTTGAGTTAATTTTCATTTTGAAATGTAAATAAATTCGCTGTTGTTCAAAATTGTATATGCTTAATAATCAATACCAATAAATTATCGATATTTGGTTAGCTGTTACTGTAAGTTAGCATAGTTTTGTAGACTAAAATAAAGTATTTAACAAAATAATGAAGTGTTTTCCTCCTCTCCATGAATGATGTTTGCATTAGTTTTAAGAGCTGTGGTATTATTAATAAACATTTATATTGATATTCTGAAATCTACTTTGCATTTTATCTTTTGCGGAGTATTAATTTGACGGAGCAACGAACTGTCAAATTTTCATCGCTCGTTTATGACGTCATGAGCCACTGCATTTGCATGTCAAATTCAAGCCAAATACGGCCAAATACAACGCCCTATTGATCGTCGGTCCTTCGGAACAAATTCAACATGTAGCAAAGCACGCATATCGAAGAGAACAAACTCATAAACCCATGTCTCATCGGTATTTATAATGCCCTCCATGAATGTAGGATGGGAATTTGCACGATCAACCATGTCSAAACAGATCTGTTTACGGCACTCGTTTTGAAAAAAATTCAGCTTTATTGAGACGASTCCAGCAAGAACAAGATGTTGAGCTCTCTGCCACCTTTGTACCACTTTTCTGACGATTCTACGTATACGTTAGTAAATTTGCTCTGAAAATGGGAAAATATTCCACTACTTTTTAAAAATTCCTCCTTAAACTAACAAGTAAGGAAGKKCAAAGTTCTGGTAAGTGAATTTTATTGATCAAAACTAGAGCAGTCAAAGGAAAATTATGGCCCTTTTAGAAGAGGGATGAGCACAGACAAGTAATAAGTTTTCAGCCTCAATCGTGCCACCCTGTGTTACTTATTTCTAAATTAAAAAAATAAATAATGTGCTGTAACAAACAATGAAGGATGAAAACATTAAATAATTATTTTCATTGAATATTTTTATATTTATTTCCATCTTTTCTCTACTTTCACAAACTCCATGAAAATTGCTTTTTTAATATTTATAATTATCATATTGAATCCCTTAAATTTAGCATTTCGTATTTTAAAAAGTATAAAGTATTATATCATATTTTTATCAATGCAAATAGGATCCRCAACTTTTACACGCTTTCACGAATTCTCTAATTGTTAATGTTAAATACGGACCGCGCGCTTCCTCTTCCATATACGTCATCTCTATGAGTCTGCCTACACASTTTTTTATATCGGCCAGGATAGGATGAGGTTCTGCACAAGAATCGAGCTTTTCATAGAGGTCATAACCCCTAACTCTCATTTCTGAAGGATCTTTTATGGAACGCAGTATGTTGAAATCTCTGTAGATTTCAGCCAAATCTGGCGCTGAGTCTTCTACGTTCATTCTCAATGGATTTTCTAATTTTCGGCACAAGGAAGAGCTTATACGTCTTTATTAACGTTGAAACACGTTTTGACGACGACTGCAAAATTTGTTCGTGTTTTAAGGATTTTACGCAGGTAAAAACTTACGACGGTAACTATGCTCGAGGGATCAGTAGTGAATAAGGCAGGTAGCAAACTGTATTTTTGCTAAGTACTAAAATCCTGTTTCTACTTTTTAGCCAGGAATTTGTATAATCAATTCTGGGAAATACCTTGAGGATTTTAAAGACTGGGTTTTAATTTTGCTGCCATTTYAGTGCGCTTATGTAAGTTGTCCTTGAAATCAATACTAATCCTCTTCGACAAATATTTTTAAATTTGTTGTTAAAATTAAAATGTACTATATTATTGCTAATGGAAAATAAKGAGTTGCTTCGAAGTTATTGTTAGCATTTATTCGTTATAATACTTTCTCTCTTAATTACTATAAAAGTTAAGATACTTATATAAGAATCCAGGCGATTGTACTTAAGGTATAATTTTGAATATGTTGATGCTAGYAAATGTCAATGGAAAAAATAACGAATTTAAGGCTGTTTTCTCCTGTAAAGTTAAAAGCAGCTGTCAGTTAAAAAAGGTTCTTTACCGAAAGKAGTAACTGACAAATGGCTGCTAACCAGRYATTGAGAAAATAGCCCTTAAGATTTGGCATTTTATTWAMAATTATAATTAYAGTTGAACTTTCATAACTCGAATCACGAAAATCCACAGAAAAACTTCGAAGTTTGTCAGGAAATTTGTAAACAATTTGACTGCTATTGCTGATTCAAGAGTTCAAGTTATRGAGAACTTCGAAYTATAAAAGTTTGAATTATAGAAATTCAACTGTATAATATTTCATTGGGGTTRTGAATWCATGCGTATGTTAAGAAATATATACAGTGAAATCTCCCATAAAGAGACACTGACGAACTAGCCTTTGTGCCCAGTTGTTAGAGTTGTCCGCTTTATAGAGCGTCCATTTAATATAGCTTTCACTGTATTTCTTATTTATAAATTGTTTTGACTATCTTCTAAGTTGCTTCAAGCTGAACACAGTGTGCTAAATTTTGCTAAATTCGGCTCAGTAGTTTAGAAGTTCATCGCGGACAAACAACGTGACACGTAATTTTTATATGTAAAGCTCTAGATATACTATAAATATACATACATATACATATGGAGTAAAGTCAGCCGGATGTTTCAAGCTGAGGCAAGTTTTCACCTGCTTTTTTCCATTTCAGGGACAAAGATCCACTGTTATGAGTAACAACCTCTCAATTTTTATAAAGTTAACTCACATATTGACTGATATATGTGGTATAAAGTCAAGTTGAAGTTTGAAAATGCGTACATTAGGTACATGGGATCTAAGGAATGTCCAAGAATTCCCATTTTTGGCACAAGAGTATACTAAAAAACAATCTCCCCGTATTTCAATAACGTATCTACCAGATTGGCCGATATTTCCAACAAAAATTGCTTAAATTTTTTAATTTTTATGTGCAAAAACGGAAACTCCAAAACGGATTCCCTAATGTACATACTAATATGTAAAATATCGTATTTGTATCGTATTTACATCTTAAAAGCACTCTATTAATCAGAGCTGGGCCTGGGTAAAATCATTACCTAAACAGTTCTTATCTCAAGCCGTATGACTTCTGTCAAGAAAAATATGTACATATATATGGTATGCGTGGGAATCAAAATTAAAGTGATCAACTTAAATTCTTGAAGTTGAAATGAAAAAAATGCGCCACTAACTAGCAATAATAACGTGGCTTCGTCTCATTAGCTTAACTTGCTGACAGCTGAATGTTGTATCCCCCTATTTATTATTGTTTTTAGGGCTTTAGTTATCCAGGCGAAATACGATGGTAAAAATACTACTAATTGACCCAACACAACGCCATRAGTAATGACAGACATAGCTATGCATTCATGCCATTGGCTCGATAATACCCAATTAGCATTGAGMAATTTAAGTGCTGCAAATTATCGTGGTAACACCTAGGTGGTCATTACCAAGGCATCTCATGAGAATCGCAACAACTGTCCGAATGATTGCAAAAATCGTCACATTTCTAWTTCACATTTATTGAATTGCTTTGCTAATACAGGTACAATAAAAATATATGTACATATGTATCTATATATGACGGACTACAATAATTACAATAAGACAACACATTTACTAACTCTGAACTAAATTTTCTAACTTATTAWCGCCACGTCACTTAAACAGTTTAAATTAGCCGCTAATTAATTCAATGTTTATCGATCGTATCAGCTTCGGTAGTGGGTGTGACGTTTGTTGTGGTGATTTGATTTCTACCAAAGAGCATATAGAGACTGATTRCTAAGCCCAATGCTCCGAAAATTGTGGACATCCATTTAAAGAYATTATTTATTTTGATGACTCTGCGTGGAAATATTTCGGAAAGTGCGCTAATTTTGGCAAATTACATTGYTTACTTACAAGAAAACCTTCTTTTTCAACATATCAGTCCATGTCTTGTCCAAACTGGCCGCTTCTTCGACCCAAAAGAGCGGCATGGTGAGTGTGCGTAAGTTCTTCATAACCTCAACTTCTGGCACGGGCATCACGGAGAGGCTGAATTGCAGGCGCTTAGCGGCAGAGAGGGGTGTACCAGATATCTTAAGTGAAAAAAATATTATTATTAGGTCATTGTTTGAATTTATTATAGCTAAAAAATCAAGAAACTCTATTTATGCTGTTGATATGTAAATTTTGAAACTTTCGTACCCAACACGTAAATAATCTTCTAGTTTCTGGTTCATTATTTTCAAAACACTTACTTATACTATAATATAACACTTTAAACACAAGTTATACCCTTTCGAAAACAATAAATACGCCATGCTTTTCCTCCACTGGATCCACACCATCTACGTCCGCAACCAATTGCGGATCGGCCTTGAAAAAGTGTGGCAGCGAGACAATCATGGGTGCCTCATTACACAAGGTTAGATCCATGGTGCCTTTGGGTGGACAGTCGTCGGGATAATCCTTGCAAAAACAATGCTTATCTGGATCGTTCTGAAAAAATATCAATATTCTATTTCATTAAAATACATACAGCTATTTGAAGATATTTCATTTGAGCTTCACCTTGGGATCGCCCAAGTCGATTGTGTAATAGTATGCTGGTATGCCTGCATAAGTGGTCTTCTTCTCGAATTCCGCACCCAACGAACGACACAAATCGGCAGCAAACGACCACAGTCCCTCTTCGGGCTTCATTAGTGGCGCAAAGATGGTGGTGTCGGTGCCGCGAAATTGATTACACTCATCACCATCCCAGACACTCAGCTCGTCAGAGTCGTCAAACTCAAGCACGCGTCCAATATCACGGCTAACCTTGACGCCTCGCGCTACCTTATAGCGACCGGCATCAGTGTGGTTGGCCTAAGTTTATATTACAGTTGCGTTTATTAAATAAGCAAATATACTTTAATGATTGCAATGGCGAACTTACCCCGCCTAAGAGCGAAAATTTRAAATGTGTTGCATTCACTTTTTCTGCGCCTTTAATGGCGCCGGTGTGAAAATTCAAACAAATCGCTTTGGCTGCGAAATGATCGATGGAGCAGTCCACATCGATGCCGCGAAAGAAAATGTCCATGAAAGGTGCGCGCACAAATGGCGTGGTGGGCTTAAATAGCGCTTGCAAACCCTCGGATATCATGTTGATCAAGGCTTCCTTGTCACGTTTGACGGCTATAGCCATGATCTTGTAACAAAGTTTAAGCGTATTTGACAGTTTGAAAAGACAAATTCAACAAATGAAATAGTTAAACCGCCTTACTTGTATAAGTGGATGTGGCATCACGATTAACTCCTCGCCGCCTAGGCCCAAATCCGGTCTGAAAATGAACGTGTTGCGCATATTATAGGCCACCGCGTCCTCATCCTCAAAGTCCTCCAAATCGTATTTGTCCTTCCATTCCCTTTATGGCATTTAGTTATGTATTTAATATTCATTTGAAATATTTTAGTATGGTATGTGTGTGTGTTGGAGTGTTTTGCCTGTAGTAACGGCACTTACTCAAATACAAATGGTCCGACCTCTTGCACATGTGGTTTTCCGCCATTTTGCACTTCATCGGGATTTGTTACGTTGAAGACATAAATTGAAAAATTCAAGGCGATGGGAAATTTCTCCCACATTTGTCGCGGTTCGCTGCCAGGTTTCAGATTTAATTGCTTTTTGGCGAAATTAATTAAATAGAAGTACATTACAAAATTTTATAAAAATTAATGGAAAACAGTCAATACATTTTTTTTTATAAAACATATTGGGAGATCCACTTTTTTAGATGCTTCCTTTTTGTAAATTTCTTAGAGTTTTTCTTCAGCGCAATTCTTAGCATTTTTTGTTGGTTTCTGCTTGTACGAGTATATACTTATRTACATATGTATGTAAGATGCTCCAGATTTTTTTTCTTTTAGAGCATT
Source organism: Bactrocera latifrons (assembly GCF_001853355.1). Lineage (NCBI taxonomy): Eukaryota > Metazoa > Arthropoda > Insecta > Diptera > Tephritidae > Bactrocera > Bactrocera latifrons. The sequence goes on along the minus strand of NW_017535753.1, from coordinate 405,424 downwards.
TTTTGTAAGGATTTTTTTGATTGTCTATATTAATCATACTCATTGGTATTTTTATGAATTTTCAGGTCGCCTAGWCACAATCAACTTCTGGCACGTTGCCACAAGTATTAAAATATGGTTAAAAAACTGGCAGTCTGAATACTTGTTTATAAATATTTCATTATTGTATTGTTAAATGGTTCTGCAGGAACTGCTCATATTATTAAGGAGTTACATGGGTTTACGGACGTAAAAAAATCAAATTTTTTTTATGTCCTTTTAAATTCTACACACCTCTAGAATGTTGCCATAAACTTTCATTTGATCCGAGCTAGGCTAGCTAGGCTAAGTGCGTCGTCTTTAAATGCGCTTTTCTATGGTTCTTAAGATTTCTGTAGAACTAGTGCACCGATCTTCATGAAGTGTTGCACATTTCTTTGAGATACAACTCTCAAAGACTTGGAGGAAGGATTTTTTCGATTACAACTATTTGAAAAAAATTACGCGAAATTTTTTTTGTTTTGTAAAAAATTCAGTCAAAAATTCAATTTGCATATCTTTTCCTTCGTCCTAAGTTAAGTATTTTTTCACTTTAGATGTTACTCAAAGGAGTTATCTTTGCAAGGCGGGCGCATCTTTTTTCTGAGGCGTCACCGGAAATGACCGATTTTGAAGGTATTTTTWTCCCAAACATTTCAGAATTTCTTTGTTATTAGTATGTGTTTGTGACAATTAAAAACTATAATAAAATGTTTAATTTTTTATATGAGAAAAAAATTGTTGAGGAAACCCATGTAACCCCTTAAGACTCCATCCTTTAATTTTGAGACGCCGTATTACTTTTGATCGATACAGTAAATCATAAATAACTCATATAAGGTCAGTTTTCTACGAGYTTTTGAATCACACTAATTTTGCCTGCCAAGTGAACGCAAGATTCAGTGCTAAATTTCGAGCTATTATATTGTTTTGTACTGTTATATTTCTTGTTCTTGTTTTTATTACAAGCAAAGTATTTAATTAAAATAAAATTTATTTATAACTGGAAATATAAAGAATTAATGAATGTTTTGTTCGTAAAAGAAAAAAATGTGTAAATAAATAAAGTATTTACAACTTTCCAATAGATTAAAAGAGTGCCGACATAAATTTGACATTGAATATGTTAAATTCTAATGGTTTATGGGAATCCCCGTCATAAGCTTACTCTTGAAAATATTAACAGCGACTATTCGTAATGGTGTGCTATCATGGTAATTTCTTGTAAGCAAAATATGAGACCAACATAAAAATTAATTATGCAATAAGCGGATAACGCTTTCAAACTGCTTTCTCACATTGATCGGCTTCGGCTTTGGTTTGGTCCGTAAAGGTACCGGTGCAGTTTCATCTGAAAATGTATGCAGACATTTTTGAAGCTGACTTCTCGTTTTCGTCAGTTTTGCGCTCGCCTCAGTTTTGAGCATCCAATCTTGTGGGGTTATATACACTGGCGAGTTGTAAAGATTTCGCAAATACGTATCTTGAATCGGGGTTTCCAATAAGGATGATATGATTTCGGAAATTTTTGCATATGTCATGATCCAAATTTTTTTTATTCAGTAATGCTTACAATTTCATCTTGAAAAGATATACTCAAGAACAACGTTTACACGTTAATTATTTATCTTATCAAAATCACAATAAATAATTAAGAAAATCATCTTCTCCGATGAAGCTTACTTTCATAAGAGTGGAGTGAAGTAAATCAACAATCTGTCGATTTTRTTGCGAAGAAAGTCCACAAATGGTCCATGAACAACCATTACATTCACCCAAAATTGATAGTTTGGGGTGGTTTTTGGTCAGGTGGAATCATCGCCCCTTTTTTCTTTCGAAATGAAGCTGGTGACACCGTTGCTGTCCATGGAGAGCCTGTCTCTTATACACATCTAGATGTGTATAAGAGACAGACCTTATAGCGACCGGCATCAGTGTGGTTGGCCT
>NW_017535753.1:401678-402737 GCF_001853355.1 Bactrocera latifrons | reverse complement strand
CTTTCAAAAGAAGTCACGAAGGCCATTTGAATGACGTTATATTCAGAACTTATTGTATTGATTTAAACCACATTAATTAAAAAAATTGAATTCCCTTAACAATTAGTGCGTTCTTATTTTAAATCATATCACTCTTATTGGAAACCCCTATTATATTTTCCTGAAATTTTGATCCAGCAAATAGTAGTATAGTAAGTAGCGTATTTGTCACCATTTTTTATCTTAGTGCATTCTTCTTGAAGTCGGTTGAGTAAATTCTTCTGGTTGCATTGAATTTTCACACGAACTGCTTGGATATATTTGTCACGTAGTGTTCAAAGGAATAAGATTTTTGATACATTTTTACATTTTTAAGTTATCGTGTATATTTTTTATGTAAACTTTATTTTTTGGAGAACCAACATTTTAACAAAAAACCTGCAGATCGAGTACAGAATCAAGGGAATCCAAAATGTTTCAAAATTAATCTGTGACAAGTACTAAAAATTCATAAAAATTACAAACAATCGCGTTTTTTCTAACTTACAGGTGATAGAGACGCGTAAAGCAATTAAGTGTATATATTTGATTTATAYGCTATCATGAGAGGTGGAGGAGTAATAATAAAAAATTTAGTTTTTCAATTTCTATTCTAAATATGTAGGGTCTGAAATGGAACCCTCAGAGTTATCAATTCATTACTAGTTTTTATGAAGTTTTGATAACATTTTTGAGTTCCATGGGGAAACTAGAAGTGTGTCATAATAATAATTTATATAACTATATACGTAACTATATTATTAAGTTGCCATTAATTTAATTACACTTGGCATACTGTGGTCGCTCTAAGCCTTGTTAGATAGGTTCTCACTGAATTGCTTTGAAAAAAAAACCTTATTGGGAGCCTTTTATATTGCAGAAAGGCAATACCTTTTTTTCTGCTTAAAGGAATTTTCCCAGCTGTGTACTTTCCGCTTAAAATATATATTTTTCATAATAAATTATATTTTTTAAATTAAATGTTTGTGCAGAAGTTGAATTAAGTGTTCTTTTTTTTGTGTTTGGTTTTTTATTTTTCTG
>NW_017535753.1:389157-401435 GCF_001853355.1 Bactrocera latifrons | reverse complement strand
ATATTTAATTTTAGATTTTTCTCTGTCAAGGCGATTCGTTTTTTAAGTCCACTTTTTTTAACCTCCTTAAAATACATTTTCTAAACTCTCTTTTTTACTTTTTACCAATTCTTACCCCTTTKATCATTTTATTCAATAACTTTGGAAACCCAATAAAACCAACAAAGATCCCCAACACGAGCGCAATAGCCGAACCGATGAGTATTTTCTTAAACATTTTTAATTTCAATTAAACCTTTTTGTATGAAATTCTTTAAAAGGAGAAATATTTTTTTGAAACGCGCGTACCGAAACTGAAAAAGTAACTGTTTGAAACAATGCACCGTTTGCTGATTTTATTCCAACATCGCCGAGGTCCTCGATGTATTGATATATATGCGTGTATAATTGCAGCAAAACACTTTGCTCCCATACTAGCAATTATTTACTCATACTCCGCCAYATGTGTGTGTATGCATGTATTTACAAACGTGTCCTTTCCCTTGTTAATAAATTTTATAAATTTTTAATAAGCCCCTTTCATCGCGCTGCTCCTTGTAAGTGAGTGTTATATGTATATGCACATTTTAATAGATTTGTCGGCATTTGTTAGTATCGCGTTTTCGATTGATGAGGCGTGGTTTCACTTTTCTCACATTTACAGTCCAAATATTTACGGTACACACACATACCCTTGCAGAGTTTGGGATATACACATATTAGAGAAAACAACTGTCGATGGGTTACATTCCTGTGTGACACTTCGAGACACAGTTATTTTGGTTGTCTCGTGCATTTTAAAATACTTGACGAAGGTTGAGGTCGGACAGAGACATATGGAAGGATTGTGTGCACATCTTGAGGCTTGCTTGAGTAACACTTTTTTTTGGATAATTAAGTTATTCAATTAATAAGTTCAATAAATAAGTCTTTCTGGATTATATAGTATTTCTTACATAATTTATGYCTGCAAACCATCGTTGAAAGGATTGAAGGTGAAAGGTGAATCGCGGCGAATCCGAAAATTGACTTTAAAAACTATTTCGAGAATTGAAAAAAACGTTTGCACAAATGTATTGGCGCCAAGGAGGAATACTTTGAGGGGAACGACATAGATTTTGAAGAATAAATTAAGAGTTTTTAAATTGTGAAGAAAATCTTATAATTTTTTTGCCAGTGGTACATTCGATACATATGCAAAAACAAGATCAGATTTTTTGTAGTTGACAAGTAGTAATAACACTTGTTTAGGCGATGTTAAAATAGCTAAGACGGATTCGGTAATTTTTAATTACTTGGTTTAGTTACATACGTCTTCATTTCTCACTACTTCCGATCCTTGCTTTAATCAACGTCAATCGACAATATTCTGTTGAAATACTAAAACAAAATTGTGGTTATAATGGTTGTATAGGACATGCTAAAACTTGGAGGGAGGCGAAACGAATGTACCACTGGTGCAAATCCTTTCACAAAAGAGCAGGGTTGAAGCTCAGAGAGCTGATTATGGCATATAGAAGGTTAGTGCCAGTTCAACCTATATAGTTTTTTGATAATTTGGCGCAACATTGTATTAAATTATTGAGGCCATTTAGACTTAAATTATTTCAGACTGCTACATATTTCATTAAAATTTACATATAAAATTATGTGCATATTTAAATTAAAGACATTTTTTCGTAGAAAATGCTATGTTTTTGATTTGCTTTACCGACACGATGCTTTACGTATTCACATTTAGCAAAGACGTAAACCTTTATTTGCCGTAGCTGTTGAGCTCGTTTGTATATGGAAGTCTACAGTGGTGGCTAAAAGTTAATATGATCAAATCTGAAGTAACAATTTAAGGGGCATTAGAAGCTTCAAACAATATATTTTTTTTCATTACATCTCTTTAAAAATAATCTAAGAATATATCCCCAAAGTTATAGATGGGAACTGGAAATATTTTCGATGCTAGAAGGGAAATAGTGACCGAGCGTCYAGCAGATATATGAGCGCTTGGGCAGAAAGCGAAAACTTTGATGCGCGATTTCTTGGTTTTCATTTCTACGATTTTTCTTAATTAGCGGACAGGATAGAACAAAAACTAAAYGCCATATGGAATTGGGGCAAAGTTTATTATCTTTGGCATTAAATTATCTTCTATTAAAATTAAAACGATTTAAGAAGAGTCGAGTTTGAACATATTTTTAAACAACATAAAGTCAATGTTTTTTTGGTCAAAAACCACTTTTTTCAATTTATAAAAAAATTGTAAAATTTAAAATTTTTGTGAGAATTTTTTTAGTTTAACTAGAATATAAATTATTAAAAAACCTGCATCCTGTCCGCTGTTCGACAGATGCACATGCGAGATGCATCGGGCAATTGCTTCCCAAAGGCAAAATATCAAAGATTTCGTATCCAAAAAATGTATGAATGATGTTTAAACATATAACTATGTATAAACCCTAGAAATTTCGCTTTAATCAATTATTTCTCTCCTTCCCAAAAAACTCTCAAACAAAAAAAGCCGAACTTTTTAAGCCTCTAAAGCAGGCTCCCTCCTTAAAGGAAATTAAAATATATTTTATGAAAATAACTTTTTTTTATGAAATTATTATCATTTGCCGTTTTATACCAAGAAATTGTCAAAAAACATTTCTGATTGTAAAGAAATATTGGCAAGCAATATCTCAGCCTTTCCACAGGAAGCTATACGTATTTATTTTAGAAAACTACGCATTTTAAATAATTATARCCATTTTGAATGCCACTTTTATCTATAATAGTTTGAGGGAGGATATTTTACCAAAGGAATGACGAWAAAAATAATGAGAGAATAATGTAAGCAGTGTTTCGATTTTCCAGGAGCTTAACATTGCCGATATATAGGTTCCACACGAGCTAGYGCAAAGGACCGAGTTCCCATTTGTGATTCGTCATTTCTGATCGGGTTGTTTACTGATGATGAAATGCAKGTCACGTACGAGTTAAATGAAAACTGTTCACAACTGGATCTTTTGAAGGAAGTAATCTCCCAGAAGCGGTTAATATTTTGAGCGAAATAAATAATATAATACAAAATACAAAGATATGACTGTTTCACACCTCGTGAAGCATTCAGTGATTCGGAAATTTGCCTCTCGCGAGCCGCCATTCATCTCTGTTAATAACGATGACTTCAAAAAGGCTAAAGAAAATCATCTTGTTGCCGTCGGAGAGACAGCAGTGATCTTAACATTTCTTAAGGATCGACTCCAGCATTTTGGGTCATGCTTTTTGTTTGGCGCGCCTCAATGTTACATTCTTAACAAAAAGTCTTGAATCTTTCGCAAAATCGGCGTCGAGTAAATGTCTGTTGACGAGACGTGGTTTTATGAATATGACATCGAAACTCTCTTCTTCTTTTTCTTTATTAGAGTATGGCCAGAAATGATTCTTTTACATATGGCTCACGACTTCCTGTCATAGCTCAAGTAACCTCTGGGTAGAAGSGTGAGAAGGCGAAACATCCCCCCACGGGTTTGAGATCCGCCACCTAAAAAGCACTCCTAATGAAAAGAAGCCTCGGATGAGAGACCCTSCTTTTTTAATATAAGGATCTGGCAAATGACGCTCCAAATATGAGCCGAAAAAAAAAACAAAATTTGCGGAAGACACTSAAGTCCATCACAGTTAACGCTTATAGCAAGTGTGTGCAGTTGAATCAAGCCTTGACATGTTTGTATTGGGTCATTAGCATATTTTGATGGCAAAAAGTACCCGAAAAATAAAAATATTAGGTTGTCAAAAAAGTCTTGCGGTATTTTCGCTAGTTGGCGCTGAGAGCGCGTAGTTCTAGTTTTATTCCTCGCATCGGGTCATGCTATACCTTCTTGGAAAGATCATTTCACGCGCTAACACCAGTTTGATTGATTGTCGTTTCTTTTAAGGCGTTCGTGAGTTATAGCGTCGCAAACATGGAGCAAAATAAAGAGAAAATACGGCAGTTACAGTACTACTACGATAAAGKCAAAAATGCATCTCAAGCCGCCAATAAAATTTGTGCAGTTTATRGACCCGATACAGTTTCCATTTCCACCGCACAACGATGGTTTCAACGTTTTCGTTCGTTGAAAATTCAATAAAAATACCGCAAGACTTTTTTGACAAACTATTAAAACACAAAATATTTAATTATTCATCAATATTTATTTTCTCGCCTTCAAAATAATTCCCAACAGATGTAATATACTTATGACAAGGAGGATTTTGTCAGTCCTCGAAATATTCTTCAAAAGCCTTCTGCTCGTTCAGCGAATTTTGTTTTATATCTTCGACCGACTGAAATTTTTATGGCGAAAATAAATCAGTCCGGTTCAAATTTGATCACATCGCATATTACTGTTTCATATAGATGAATATATTGTTTCCCAGCAATATCCCGCATCATTCCAACAGAWACAAGCGAAAGGAAAATAAAAGAAATTGTATATCGTAATAATATCTTTATATTTATTAAAAAATTTGGCATAGAAAAATACTAAAAACAACATTCACGAATAGGTTACAGTGGAAACATATTCCTTTGCGTTTACCAACACATACATAACCATGTATGCATATGTGTGCATGTATGTAAAACTCACATTTATATATTTTAAATATATAAAACATAGGYCTGTGTATATAGGTATATGTATGTATGTATATACGATTACATGTGAATTCATAACACTAGGTGTATATATATCGGTGTTGCATATATGTATGCATTTGTTGTTGACTTGCATGTTGTTGCATTTCTGTACATTTAGTTATGTGATTAACACAATTTGTTGCTCTTTCAATTACTTACATTTAAAATCATTTTTGTACATATAAAACTATTATAACTACTAGRTGTTAGTGTGTGTGTGTGTGTGTGAATAACCAACTCTTTTGCATATTTTTCTAACTGCTTTAAAGAAACACACACAACTGCATTTGCGCATTAGAATATTTATAAATTTGTAGAAAATCAAATTCATCAAAAATAAGCCAAAAAGTATTTTCCAACAAAACGCACGCCTATAAATTACCATTTTCCAAGTGAGTGTGCATGCGTGTACTTAAAATTGTGTTTGCTAAAGTTAACAGCTTCTTGCACTTGTTGTAAATTTGATTTAAATTTGTTAAACACCTACATACATATGCACTTGTTATCTGCCTAAGGATAGTCGATAGTTTTAGTTGTAAGACGCTTGTAACGGTGTGAGTGTGCAGGTGTATAGTCGTGTTTTCACAGTTGCATGCAATTCGTGTAAGCGACTTCTTAGCCGGCGATGCAATTTCAGTTCGGTTTGGCGCACAGCTTAAATCTAAATATATACTATATCAATTTATTATTTTACTAATAGCTAGAACTTAAGCACTAAACTCACACAGACACACATTTAAAACTAAATAAATCAGTCAATGGCTGACAGGCGACTCCGCACTCCCGCCCACACAGTTATGTGCCGCCTGTCCGACATTTTCTATGTAACATGAACACTTTCGCACACACCCACATATTGTGTGTGTGTGTGTGTGGATTTGTAGATATTCTATATGTACTATATATGTATGCATGTAGAGTTTTTTGCGTTTGTATTGCAGCACAATTGCCTTAGTTTGCCTGACTTGGCTTTAGTCACTAACTGCTGCATGAATTTAGTAATTCACTTTGTCGCTGGCATCGGCTGCATTTCTGCTGCTGCTAACAACATTCTATGTTATTGTATATATGTATTGGTTATAGATTTTTGCCTCGCTTTGCTTTTCCCTTTGCTACTTAGTCCAATTCCAGATAATTGATCTCTTTGGTCAGCGCTGGCGGCAGCGCCTGTTGTGTTTGCGTTTGCATTTGTGTTTGTAAATTTTCAATGAGCGCCGTTTGTTCGGGCAGCAGCTCAGCTGCTGTCGTCGTCGCGTTGGGAAGCGCGACAGGTGGCATATAGTTCGGTGGCCCAGTTTGTGTTGGCTGATTGTTGTTGTTGTTGGGCATGACTGTGGTGGGCGTGAAGGTGGTGGTGGGTGTGTTCGTGGTCAGCGTGTGCGTGTTGCTGTTCGAACCSGGCACGAAAACGCTGCAAAGAGTAGGAGCGTAAAAATGGGTCTATTAGTTAAATAATTATTCGCTGAGGTATTGGGTTAATTTAGATAATTATCTACACAGGTCAACTAGTTTTTTTGTATGAGTGTAACTGGAGTTATTTATTTCATTATTATTTTAAGTGGATTTCGTCAAGTAGGCTCGTTGACTRTAATGATCTGCATTGTTGCTTTTGCTATCGAAAACAATTAAMAAAAAAAAAAAAAAAACGGAATAAGCAGCTCAAGATCCTAAACATCATTTACAAAACTATCGATTTCCGCATTCCGAAATTTTTAATTTTTTATGTTGTCCTTCACATATTAGCAAATGGAAACAGCCTATTAAAAGAATAGAATTTATTCACAAAACTTTCTATTTTCTGGATCCCGAAATACTTGATTTGTTTTTAGACATAAGAAAATGGAAAATCGAAAGAAAAGAAATAATTGAACTTGTAATTCAATCGAAAGGTAATATAACCTTCCCAGAATTCTATAATTTATTCAGAAAAGTACGGATTTTCGGGATCCCGAAAKTTTTAATTTTTAAATTATGTTTATTATAGACGAAAAAATAGAAAAGTCTAAAAACAGAATTGCACTTGCATCATAAACGAWATATCCCAGTTTGCGGGATCCTGGAATTTTTAATTTTTTACTCTCATATGGTACGAATTATTTGATCAAAAAATGTTGTTTTTTAAGCCCGAGGAATTGAAAATATATCAGTAAAAAATGGAAAAACRAGTTCAATATAATAAACCTCATTTACAAAACTATCCATTTTCGGGATCCCGAAATTCTTAATTTTTTATGTTGTCCTTCACATATTAGCAAATGGAAAAGGACTATTAAAATAATAGAATTTATTCACAAAACTTCCCATTTTCAGGATTCTAGAATTTATTCAGAAAAATACCGCTTTTCGGGAACCCGGAATTTTTAATTTTTAAATTATGTTTATTATACACGAAAAAATAGAAAAGTATAAAAAAAGGATTACACTTGCATCATAAACGAAATATTCCAGTTTGCGGGATACTGGTTTTTTTAATTTTTTACTCTCATATGGTACGAATTATTTTACATAAAATGTTGTTTTTAAGCCCGAGAAATTGAAAATATATCAGTAAAGAAATAACCTACTCAGGATTCGAGAGCTTATTCAGAAAAGTACRGATTTTMGGGATCCCGAAATTTTTGTYCTTTAGACATAAGWAAATRGAAAAATACTRGTAAAATAATAGAATTTGTTCACAAATCTATCGGTTTTCGTCATCCCGAAATTTTTAATTTCCTTTATTTTGTTTATCAGAGTCGATAAAATGGACAAGGCTTGGAAACGGAAAAACTTGAGTTGTGTCGAACACTTGACAATTGTCATTCCGTGGTTGTAGTAGCATTTTGTTAGGTTAAGTTGAGTTAAGTTATGGCAAGTAAAGTAAAGTTAAGTTAAGTAAAATTAATTTCAAATAAATAGTTTCGATTGATCAACTATAGAATAAAGTTTATATACAAATTGAAATCTAGTTATGTTCTTGTGAGTAGTATTATAGTTCCGATGCAACCGAAGTTAACGGTTTTTTCTTATTTTTTGTTCTACATTTTCCGTTATCAAATTTTTAACCTGATTTTTCTAGCTACTTCAGTACCAGACACTTTACGCAAACATTGTTTACGAATTATATTCTGCTATTAAAAATAACATTTTTACCTAACCTCAAATTGGTTTACCTTAAACTTCAAGCATTTTGAGACTCCAGTTAAAATATTTCTTTGATTCACTCCAAATTTTATGTTGACCAGTGTAGTGCTTTAAGTAATTAATTTATAACAGTATTATTGCCCGACCACGTGTACATACCTGAGAGAGTTCGTGGAACGATATAAAGGCGGTGGTGTGTTCATACGTAGGCCGCTGTAGACAGCACCGTTGATTAAACTGTAAATGAAAGCATAATTCAAGGCGTTAAAATGCAATCAAAATGAATGTCAGTCAATTTTTGTTTTTGTGTATTTTTTTTGCGAATTCATATCTTTATTTTCGCACTACTCACCCAATGGCCGCGCACTCGTGCAACGACGTCAAGTACGATGGCGGCGGCGGTCGATGCTGGAACTCTGGATACAAATAACCACCGGGCAGTATGCGATTATTACAATAGGGACTATTACAGTTGCGGCAGGTCTCCATCAGGCGATAGCAGGGACACTCATCCGCATCGCTAGGTGTGCACAAGCGCCAAATGATGCCGGCCACAATGAGTAGCGACAGCCCGATGCCGATCATCAGCAATGAAGCGCTCAAGTATTGGGTGGTGTGCTCAATGAGGCCCGTCGCACCGAGCACCACACCGCCCAGYGTGCACGCAGCGCCGCCAAGCGCGAATATACCGATAATAAAGGGCACAATGGGACGTGAGAAGCATTTGCGGAAGGTGGCACTGACGGCGGTGGCAGCACCACCGGCCACTGTGCCATTGGCAGCCGGACCAGCGCCGCCACCAGTCGCTCCAGCGACAATAACACCGGTCGGATTGTCCACAACGGCKGTGGGTGTGTCAAGGAAGCGTCTGCAAAGAGAAAGAGATGAAATATGAAAATAAATAAATTATTATTTATGGCTGCTGCTTGAATATACAATTTTTTTTTTATCAATAAACATGCATGTGTGTATGTGTCGTTTGCACTTTATAGTTCAGAAAAAATATATATAGTTGACAGCGGGTTACTTTTGAATGGCTGGTGATAAACACAAATATAAATAAAGTGGATATTTTTTCTGCGCTACCTGCACACAATGCAGCTGGCGTTTTTGCTGTTTTTTTTTCAGTGTGCCACATGCACATAGCAAGGAGGAGAGCTGACACAGCAAGGCATAAGGAAGAAATTAATAGAAAAATCAACCAACCAGCATCAACTGCCAGCGCCATTATCAGCAGCGCGTTTTGTTGTTGATCAGCAGCTTGCATGTTGCTTGCTACAGACAGCCAGCGCCAGCGCCGCTGCTGGGCAGGTAGAAATTGTGCGTCACACAAAGTCATTAGACGATTGGAAATACTCATGCACACAAACACACCTACAGCAGCATGCAAGCCGGCAAGAGAGTGGAAAATCTTTGCTGGAATTAATGTGTCTACCCTCACACACACACACACACACCCCTTCGCACGCAAGACGTCACATGCATGCGCAGAGGGGGGCGGCAAACAATAAGCAAAGTGCCTAACAGTGAATCATAGTGTTTTTTTTCGTCCCTCACACTACTTGCGCCTTTGTCCACCACCGTCACTAGGCGGCGTGCAGGTAGCGCAGCTGATGTTGGCAGGGTCGCAGGACTTTACCGACATTCACCTTTGTCTGCTTGTCACAGCGCCTTTCAACTCTAATGCTCAGTATCAGCAAAGTATCACACTGGTCGGTCGCTGCTGCTKCTGTTGCTCCACATGCAAAGGCTTTTATGCTCAAAATTTTGATCCTTATTTTGTGTTATGTCTAATTTCGTTTCTTCCTCGGCTTCGTCCGTTCGTTTTTTTTGCGCTCTTCATCCTATTGACATGCAACACCTGCCTAAATGCCAATGATGCTCGAGCATCTACCTAAATTGTTAGAATTTATTCCTATGTGTGTGTGTGTGTGTGCCACCTTAATTTCTTGTGTGTGTGTCTGCCTGTCAGCCACTCATTTGACTATAATTTATGTCGAGTAAATGGACAGCTGTGTGCTGCCTGCCTTCGCATCACACTTTTTTTGAGCACTTCAATTTCTATAATCTCAAAGGCTGAAAGCAAAAAAAAAAAAAAATGCATTCAATTTATTAGAATTGATTCCATTTTCGTTTATTTCTTTTCTTTTTTTTTGGTTTGGTCAACGCGTCTATTACAAGATTTATATCCTTTTGCTTGAGCGGGTCAAAGCGAAAAAAATTTAAGGCGTTTATGGCCATTTTGTTTCTAAGCGATTTTCGTCACAATGCCCAGAGCAGGTGCTCACTGATTGCTTGAAGCTGAGGGGATGACTAATGTGAAGTATAATCAGTTAGAAACTCCATAATTTGGTGGAAAAGAAAAAGTTAGGATATGAAATAGATTTAAAGGATTTTATTTTGCGTTTTCCCTTCGTTTTAAAAGAGAAGGCAATTAGATTGTATTTATTACTTACTTTAAGGATGTGGTAAGTTTGTATAATACTATATATGCAAAAAAAATGTATTATTCAAAATTGAATTTGTATTGTATTGACCGAAATAATGTGAAAATCAGCCTATCCAACTGGAAATTCTTTCACTTGCTTAAGTATACTGAGGCCAGTTTAAGTAAGGTTAGTTAAGTTGATTTAAATTAAGATAAGTAAAGTTAAGTTATGTATGTATGCAGAAAGATAGTTCAAAATTAAAATTATGTTAAGCTGATTTACATTAAGTAAAGTAAAGTATAGTAAAATAAAGTAAAGTTAAGTGAAGTAAAGTAAAGTAAAGTAAAGTAAAGTTAAGTTAAGTTAAGTTAAGTTAAATTAAGATAAGTTAAGTTAAGTTAAGTTAAGTTAAGTTAAGTTGAGTTAAGTAATGTTGAGCTAAGTTAAGTGAAGTTATGTTAAGCTGATTTAAGGTAATTCAAGTTAGGTTAAGTTGATTTAAATTAAGTTATGTTAAGTTAAGTAAAGTTAGGTAAAATTAAATTTATTTGAAATTATTTATTTTCTTCTTTATAAACAACCTTTGATTAAGTTGTTTTTTAAGTTACTCGCATTTAAGTTAAGTTATGTTGTAAAATTAATTTAAATTATTTTAAATGACGTTTAGTTATTCCAAAGTTAGTAAAGCTATGTCAACTTAAGTTACGCAGTATTAAGTAATATAAAGTGAACTTGAAATCCCAAATTTGCATTATTGAATAACCCAATTCTCTCCGATTAGTAATTCTCCGATTGGAAATTAAATTTTCTGACGAATAAAAGTTCAAATCAAAACCTCCGAGCATTAAATCTAACTAATTCTCGTTGTAAGTGATTGGAGCGAAGCCTTTTTATTAACACAGACCTTATTTGAAAAAAAAAAAATTCATATTTTTCTTCACAAAACCTCTAAAGCACCTGAACATTGGAAAAATTAGGAAAAACTTTCCAGATTAAAAATCGTTTCAATATTCAGCGCTAATGGCTTCCAATCAGTTTTAATTCTATTCCATATACATATGTATGTATGCTCACAATAAGTTATGTATTTTAAGCCATTTGAAACGAGTAAAAGTTCTTTCAGCGGAATTACATTCAATTTCAAGCACCGAAAGCGCTGCGCTTGGCAAACGATACTGCAAAATTGAAACATCAAACTGTATCGGAATCATTGAGTCAACATTTTTAACGGCATATTTTTAACCAAAAAAAGTAGCAATAAAAAATTAAACGAATTTATTTAATTTCTAACTTTGGAAGGCAAAAAACGGGGAAATATGTAAAATTTGTGCTTTTCGTAAAAAAAAACTGTTTGGCTGTGAAAAAATCACTGCGCACGAGAGCACACGCGATAACAATAACAAAAATATACATAAAAATAAAAATAAAATGGAAAATCTAACGATCGAATAAATAAACTAACAAGCGATACAAATCTAACAGAGCAATAATATGAAAAAAAAACTGGGGCATCAACAAGCCGGAATAGAGCACAAGTGTCGGCGATTTGTATATATGCACGCACACATATTTACGTATTAATATATAAATTATGTTGTGAGCAATGGCAGACACTTCCAAAAAATTGTGTTGCATATCGCACCCTCGTAAATCAAAAAAGAAATTTACATGTAAAACCGAAAAACTAAACAGTCGTGTGAAGTATTGCTGCTGCCGATTTCGATTACATTCACTGTTGTTGTCTAATTGTTGTTGTTTGCGTTGTCGCTGTCATTTCGCTGCTCACGCGCGATGATTAAATGCAGTTGTTAGAAGCACATTTTATTGCCTCGCGCTTTTTGCCTATAAAATTCGCCTGTCTATGCCATGCCACGTCATTTGATTTCAATTCATCACATTTTGGTTTGATTGGCAGCCCTGTAGGGCCTGAGGTGTGTTGAGATGCTGCAAAAAGTACAACTTTGAGTGCCTAAAAAGTACCAGGCTTATGAGTTTTTGGCGAGAAGAGCGGTGTTAMAGTGGTAGTGCGGAGCTTTTTTATGGAAAGTTAGGGAGAAATTCGAGATTTTTGGGATCACATTTCG
>NW_017535753.1:383167-388571 GCF_001853355.1 Bactrocera latifrons | reverse complement strand
TGGGATCACATTTTGAGTCTATTCGCTGCTTTTAGTTATGCCTGTTGGAATATTTGCCTAAGCTCAGCTAAGGAGCGAGAATTTTTGATCTCTCTGCTGTACAAGGAGTTTTATGAACTTGTGGTACGCCTACCGTACAGCATTCGAATGTAATTTGCCGCTACCTAATCCGTAGTACTTTTCTTAGTGGTCGCAAAAAATAGCTGCACATTATCTCTTCGCTTTTTATGAAAATGTTTTCCCCGAGCACATTTTTATCGAGATTTTTTCAATTAGAAAAGTCTTTTGTAACCAATTGTCACACCCTTTACTTCAGCAGCGCTTCTTCGCTGCGCTACAGGGCTTTAAACTTGTGTGCTMACGTCTGTACATATAAAATGGCTGTGCTCATATATTTTTCAATAAACGAGCATTTGATTTGATCGTCATGCGCTGCATTGCATTTGAAATTATTCTATTCTTTCTGCTTTGTTGACATTTTTTTGTTGTGTTTTTGATATTATTTTGTAATCTGTGACAGGCAGTGAACAGCAGGCAGTGGTTGTCAGMTACATTTCACACAAAAACACAACTTTTGGAACATTTACTCCAGTGACTATAAATGTGTATATTTGTATGTGTGTGTGTTTGTTTGGCCGCCACACTTCAGTGCGACAAGCTGCGGCTGCSAGCGCTTTCAATAAATAACCATAATACATTAGCCAACACCGGCGAGTTGAGTTGCGTTTGGTGACGCCCCGAACGCCCGAATGTATGCTAACGCTCAGCCAACCACACACACGCACTCGTACTGGTTTTTGGGCTGTGCGCCACACACCAGCTTTTGGTGCTTGTTGGAGCGCCACAAACCACTTAAGATTACAAAGTGCGTATGCACACATAACTGTAGTATACTTTATTTAAATTTTTATGTGTGTGTGGCAGGCTGATAGCACATGTGGAACGCCGCGGTAAGCCCGTGCCACGAGCGTGTCACTCGAAAAACGAGGCGTCGCTTGGAATATARTCTAGAGGCATAGTTCACTAGCGCAATCGATTTGTGGCGCAGTAAACGTGTTTGCTGTTGTTGTTGGTTGCAGCTAGTCGAAGCGCTTGGAGCTACAGCGCGTTAATKCCACAAAAACAAAAACAAGGAAAGCAGCTTGGCAGCAAAAATCACAAACTTTGTTTGGTATCGGCGTGTTTTTTTTTGTTTTTGTTGGCTACTAAGCGCTTGTAGCTTGTGGCAACACTTGGCCAACCTCTTTAGGCCTACACCTAGCATCTCACACTATTTATGAGAGCCGTAGCATGCCACTGCTTTGCAGGCAATTGCTGCTGTGCTTGCTGTTGATGTTTTCGTTGTTGTTGTACACTACCTGACAAACATAAATTGTTATTACGCGCCTGACAAATGATGCAAATAGCCCGTGCGTGTCGAATCGCAGCATTGCTGCCGACGGCCCAAAATGAAAGCTTCGAGTTTTTCAGCTTTTCTTTGATTTTTCGCTTTCGATTTTTGATTTTTTTCTTTGTTGTTTTCTTATGTGTTGCTTCTTCACAAATTAATCGCTGCATGTAAGTGTTGTSAAATTAAAGCTGCTGCAACCTTTGCTGTCACAAAAAATAGTTTAAAGTTATTGTTGTTTCTGCCGTTCGTTCTTCTTCGCTTTGTTGCCCCTCAGCACTTTGTGAAGTCATTAAAACGCCATATGTTAGGGTCACTCATACATACTGTAGCCTCAACTCACAAACATACATATACACATGTACTCTAGTAATAATGCAGCAGCTAGCCCTTGCTTGCCATATTTATCCAGCTACCGATCAGTAAGGGGATTAATTGATTGCTTTGTAAATTCAATTTTGTGCTGGGGCTCCATAATTAAAAGAACACATAGGTACACATACAAATTTATATGTAAGTATGTCTACATACATGCGCTATGCCATTCTCATTTGTTGTTTTATTGTGTTTAGTAGAGCTAATATTGTTTTATGGTTCGATATTCTTTATGGTGTTGAAAATAAATTGAAATTATACGGCGTGTTGTTCCTCTCGTTAATTTAGTGCTATAAAAAAGGCGATATATCTTCGCAGTGAAAGAGGAAAATAGAAGACGTCTGCTATTTTTTTCTTCTCCAAATATTTTTCATGCATCTGACTGCCTTAAGTGCTATAAAGTGGGAAATAGTTTTTTTTAGCACCACTAAATTTCCCTTTTGATTATTTTTGAGTAATGAAAGATTTTATAGTGTTTTTTAACATTTTAAAACGTTCGCTGAAAGCTTTTGTGGAAACTCGATGCATTTTAAATAAAAGCGTTTTGTAATATTTACTCTAATGAAAGCTTATATTGAAAGCTTATAATTTAAGATTATTGTTAGTGCTTTTGTCTAAGTTTTACTCTGATGAAAGCTTATATTGAAAGCTTTATTCTTGGAGTATATATCAGAAATATTTGCACATTTCCAGCTCTTCAATGTTTTTTATTATTTAAAGCTTTAATAAAAGCTCACGTTATTATTAAAGCTCGCAACTTCGTGAAAGCTTATGTTTTTAAAGCTTGCATTCGAAATTAATATACATAATGAATGATTAATATCAAATCAAGCTTGAAAGCTTTTTTACTCTTCACATATTTAGCTTTTGTACAGAATTCTTTATTATTACACTTATTTTAGACAGTTATAAACCGATAAGTGAATAATAAATTAAGCTCTATAGCATTTATTTCTGATTTTTATTTGTTTGAACATTGGCTCATTATTCTTTTAATAAAATTCTTTCTAAGAATGATATCGAATAAAACTTTAGAGCTTTTAGTTTTATTCTTTCTATGTGTTAATTTTCGTTTATAATTTTTTTTACAAAAAAAAAAATTATTTTATGTTACAAATATATATTAATGCCAAATCAAGCTTTTAGAGCTTTTATTTTTGTTTTTAATATGTTTTAAGTTTTATAATGCTTTGCTTTATAAATTTCTTTTAAGTTTATTTGCAAGCTTTCGTTTCCCAAGCTTTTTAACATTTAACGTGATTCAAAGCTTATTGTGAAAGCTTTTGTTTCAAAAAAGTGCGAAAGCTGTATTTACTTAAACTTGCTGGCGACCTCAGTTACAAAAAAGCGTTCGTGCAAACCGAATGCAAACCTTAAGGAATATGAAGAAGCTCTTCGATTAAAATAATAAGACAACTCTATATGGTTTATAATTAAACAACAAATTAAAATAGCTTTTAAGTTATTTTGAAAGCTTTCATACTTTCACTTAAAGTTTTAAAGCTTTTTTGTGAAAGCTTTTTTTCCAAAAAAGTTGTAAAAGCTTTTATTACGTATATTTGTTGGTAACTGTAGAACAATTTTTTTTTAGAGATTTCCATAATTATGTTAATTTAATGTGGTTTGCAATTGAGAATTAAGTCTATGAAATTTTATCGCTTTACAAGTTTGTAATTCAGATTTATTTAAAGCTTGGTAAATATTTTGATTTTGTTTTTATCGTTTCTCGAGATTAATTTAAATTTACTTAAAATTTATTTAAAGCTTTTTGTGAAAGCTTTTTTTTCTTAAAAGTTGTGAAATATTTATTTAAACAAATTCGTTAGGAATCACAGAAATAAACAAAGAGTAACGGTGTTGTAGCGATAAGGATTAATTATGATAGACAAATATTACGGGTTTCCAAAAAATCATTCGGTAATAAAAAATAAAATAAAATATTGATTAACTAATATTAATATTTTAATTATTACTCTTACAATATTTTTTCATACACTTAATCGAATCCATTTACCGCTCAATTTAATGATTTCTCATAAAAAATCGTTCAAGTACACAGCGCAATGCCACACGACCTCTTGACCTTCCCTTCAACTTTCGATTATAGGCGTTTTGCAATGCTCTGACTTCAAAATTTTGAACGTATCAATCAAGCAACACAAAAGCAAGGCGCGCAGTAACCGAAAACTGTTGAAACTTTTACAAATTGATAATTTAATGACGCTTTTAATTACGCTATTGCAACATAATAATAATAAAAAAAATATTGAACAAAAACAAAAAGGCTATAAAAAATTAAAAGTAGCAAATAGAAACCACCAAGGAACGTCCAAAGCATTAACAACTTTGAAAACAAAGGCGCTGTGGTGCATTTGATGTGCTCTGAAGCTCGCCAGCCTGCAGCAATGCGAAGAATTTATAACAGGCGCACCAACACACACACACACACGGACACAATGAACTCAATTAATGGATACGTGTACGCATACATAAGCACACATAACGGCACACGCTGAGGTTGAATGCGGTAGTTCTACGAGCATAAATTGTGGCAAGTAATAAAAAACAATTTTTACTCCTTTTTATTATCGGCACTGTGCGTTGAAAAGCAGCAATTGAAGTAGTAAAAAGGCATTTGATGCAAACGCATTCAAATAACAATTTCCAAGTCCATAAAAAGTGTGAGCTGCAAGTCGGCCAGACAAACGTGGAGAGGGGAACGGGTTGACGGCTAGTTGCATGCGTCACAAAGACATTTAAGAGCGCACAGAGAAGACACTATGCAATTATTTATGTTGAATATTAGAGATTTTTGCTGAAAGTCCTGAGTTGTTTGAAAGAATTTTTATGAAGCCCTGTGTGTGTACATGTGTTCCATATGTATAAAATAAAAACTTATTCAACAAATACTTTCGGATCATCAATTTTTTCTTCTCTAATGCCCGCATAAATCTTCGGCTATACATTTATTTCACCGATCTTTGTGTTCTCCATTAATTTTTACGTTAGACTACAGGAGGGTTGTTGGAWAAAGTTTTAATGTGAGTTGGCCTGAAGGTGCCATGTGGCATTTAATTATAAGCCTCGAAGCGCACGAGTGACAGCATTGCTTACAATTTGTCTCATAAAATTGCCACTAAATTATGACTGGGTGTGAAAAAGCCATCAATTTCGAATTTATCATTTGCACTGGCATGCATATAAAAATAAAGATGAAAAGCAAATCGAAAAATATGTGTGAAAAATGTGAAAAAGTGTGCCTACAACTCATCTGCTGTTGCTGCATTTGTGGTTGCCACATATAGACGAGCGCACATACACAGCTAAGTAACTAAAGCTGATTSCTTGGTAGCCACTAGACCTGCCGTTAATTGAATTTTYGTTACCTTTCTTAACTGCTAGTTGYGTAAGCTGCCACTAGACTGAACGTACTAACGRCAGTCTACAAACTTTGCAGAATTGTTTATGCAACAGTGTGGCCAGCGGCGTAAAGGCTTAGGGGACACCAAAATTATATAATAATTCTGCTTCTAAATTGTTTTTTTTTGTGATTTTTWGTAATCTGTCTTCTTGCGCCGTTGCTGTTGTGTGATCACTTACCACATGCCAGCTGTGTAGTGTTGCAACTTGGATGTGCACATA
>NW_017535753.1:374378-380947 GCF_001853355.1 Bactrocera latifrons | reverse complement strand
GATTTTGTTCGCTTTGGTTAAAAAAGCTCTCCATATTACTCTCGTTAAACTTTCATTTTACAAACTAGACTAAAGCGTGACGCCTAGTTCTTAAAATAGTTAAAGTTAAAGAAAAAATTGAAATCTTAAATACGCCAATGACGCTATAAATTGAATTACAAATGAAAGCTCGGGTGAAAGCTTAGTTTAGGAGCTTTGTTGAAACTCTATACAATCAGAACGTAACATTCTAAGTACGCTTACGCCATTATGAAAGGATCATTAGTGAAAGCTCAAGCGAAAGCCTTTTTGAAACTTTTTTCAAATTCCTTAAGAAAACAAAAAGTCAGAACCTTAAATCTTAAGTACGCTAATATTATTATACAATTGATTGAAAGTTAAAGCTCAAACGAAAGTTGTTTCTAATAGCTTTATTGTGACTATTACGAAAATGCACAGTCAAAACCTAAAATTAGCTTTTCTCAAAAGCTCTACATATTTTGTAACTGCATTCTCTGATATTTAAGCACATCTAACTTCACGTATTCATATTTATTTTTAAACTTTTCGACTCGGTACCGCCGTTATGCATAAAAATATTGAAAACGCGCACACCTGTTGGGGCAGAGTCACAAAGTACGATTTCTAGTACAAATATTTCCCACTACATATATGGTCGCAAGAAGCCTTTCGATGCTTCAACACCTGAGCGACATTATGCAGTACAAAAGATTGTCAACCCAAAGAAATGCCGCCACAGCTGACTCATTAGAAGTCAATAGAACAAAGTGGGGAAATTGTGAGAATATTGACAAATCACGCAGCTCATTGATATGAGCCGCAATGCTTTGACTGACACGCATGCGCAAATGCAACGCCAATAGCAAACAAAGCCGCAGCGGACAATAACGCATGCGCAAGTGTATATTTGGTTTGTAAAGTGACTTCCTGAGGCACTAAAAAGGAGGATACATTAAAGCAAAATGCGTTTGCATGTCGACGCAGTGGTGTGAAGTATGAGACATACGTGAGGCGAGCACTATGCCTCGGTAACTGAAACAGCGCAAGGGCGCCCATTAGTGGTCTTTGAATTAGTTACCTAAATTATAGGCGTTCATAGTGATTTGCACCAACACTGACAAAAAAATTGTGGTGAAATGAGCGTTGGGGCCTTCGCACAGGAAACACGCACATTCAGCGTGCCACATGTGTCTCCACTCGCTGCCACACATGCAAACAATGAAGTGTTTGAAAATCACCGACGCATGCGGCCACACAAAGCCCGACAAAATGAACTAGTAAGTGCTCGCGGCTGTTGGCTGTGGAAATAATGGGAAGTTTAAAACAATACTTAGAAAATTCGCTTAATGCCTTGCTGACTTTTTTCCACCATTCAATTGAGCGCTGTGAGGCTGAAGCTTACAAACACACACACTTTGCAAGTAGCGAAGAGCCGTCAACGCGCGCCTGCAAGCTTTAACACGCTACGGCTGCTTGACTAGCTCGACTTTTGATTTAATACGCTGCAACATTACTTTACATTACCTCTCAGCGTTCTTGCGCTTTTCTGGCGAAATATTTAATTTTAATGCTGCCATATAATACGTTTTTTTTTTTGTCTTGTTGACACTAGCTGCTACTTTTAACGCTGCGTTTAATGGCCGGCAGCATGGCTGCCTGGCAGAGGTTTAGCGTAGTTAAACTGGGGTCAAAAGCAGGAAGCCATAGGCGAAGCATAGGCAAAAGCTGTCGGCAGCGTCAGCGTCAACCCATTTTCGGTCCGACAGTGCGTGAGAAATCTCAGCAGTAATTAAGCGCTTGCAAGTCTCTAATGAAATTCTGTGTTGGAGTGTTGCTGTGAAAAGCAATAACAAAAGCAAAATCACATTGAAAGAAAAGAAGGCAGCAAAAAGTTGGCGCTCGCATAGAAAGAATCGCGCCAAAGTGCAAAAGTGTGTAAATTAATGAATGAAAGGGTTGGAGGTGAGCCGCCTGAGGTGGTTTCAAGCTCCGCGCGTTAGTTTGTGTGAAAATCGGAAATGTGAAAAGTGAGTTGATTTAGAAGCAAACGATTCGATAGCGAAAATATGTAGGTAACAAGGTGCAAAGAAACCAAATGAGCGCAAGCCAGACAGTGAAATAAGAGGGAAATAAAATAAAATGAAATAAAGTGAAATTGTGCAAATATCGAGATTTATAAGAGAAAATATGGAAAAATTATGGAGAAATGTGCGCAAAAAAGTCGTAATAAAATAATGTAGAAGAAAATATGGCGGATAGCAAAACGTCTAGGTTATGAGGGAAATAAAAAAGAAGCGGGTTATTAAAATTCGCAGACAAAAATGCGAACAAAGCGGAAAATATGTATGTAAGGATATGAACTAAAATAATGAGGGCATAAACTATGTACTTTTAGCATATACTGTAGTTGTGTGTATTCAACTGTGTCCTATTTATAAGCAAGTCGATGTTGAAAGGAAAACTTAAAATTTAAAAATTGCTGTTAAAGCAAATGCTGGAATTTGGAACGAAAATTACAGTGTAGACTGTTCTTAAAAAAAAAAAAAAAAAAAATACTAAAGTATAAAAATTTTAAATACAACATGTAATAATATAATTTAATTTAAAGATATGTAGATATGATATATTTAAATATGTTTACGTATCCTACTTTCGAATTTCTAATTTTTGAAAAATTTTTAAGTTCTTATTTTCTCTTCCTTTTTAATAACTTAAAAAATATTCAAAAACATCAACAATTTGATTTTTTTAACTTCTCAAAATTTTTTAAACTGGTCTAAAATTAAAAAAAAATATTACAAGTACTTAAAATCGATTGGGGTTTTCTCACTTTTTCAAAATGGTTTCGAATTTTTTTATAAAAAAATATTTAAAAACAAGTTTCAAATTCTGATATTTTTAGCCGCGAAATTTATTTATTTTTTTGAAATTAAGAGCTGGTAAATCAACTTTTCGAACTTGTTTAAARTTGAAAAATATATAGATTTAAAATTATTTGCGATTATCTGAATTTTTAAAAGTGTTTTGGAATTTTTTTTTTATAATAAAATATTTTTGTAATTTGTAATTTTTTGGTGTTTGTTGTTGAGTTTTTTAGAATTAAAAAAAGTTCAAAAATATTTTGAAAATTCTGTTCTGCTGTCTGTAATTATTAAACGTTATCACTTTTGCGTATTTAAAGCAACCATTATTCGGATTTCCGATTTTTTGTTCAAGTTTGTAAATTTTTATTGTGGAATTTTTTATAATTTAATTTTTTTTGATTTCCAATTTTTTTAAGTGTTTGTTGTGGTTGTTCTGTCTCTTATACACATCTAGATGTGTATAAGAGACAGATTTAAAAAATATTTTCAACATTTTTATTCTAAATTGTTAAAATAAAAGTTTTAAAGGAGTCAAAATACCACAAAAATTTGTTTTTTTAAATTTAAGAAAACTGGAAAAGTTATTGAAAATTTTTCAAAAATACATAACAAAATTTTTTAACTCAAACTGTATAAATTCAAATTTTTAAAGACTCAAATTACACAAAAAAACTTTTTAGAATTCCAAAAAAACCTTGAAAATTTTATAATGAAAAATTCTAACCTCAAAGTNATTTTATTTATACGCATTTGGTGGAGCTCTCATCATTCCAAATTCTTAAAAGCAAAGAATTTTACAATAACTTTCACATCTTAACTTCACAAATTAACGAAAATATTTTACCAAAAATGCATTTTATTCTATAATTTAACACTCAGAGCTCTAATTTTATAAGCGTTTGGCATGGTTGCAGAATCAGCGGAGCYTTCATCAATGCTTTTCATGCATTTCGCTTATTAAAAGCTTAAAGGCCTTAAATCTATGTTAAAAGACGTGAGTTTTCCAACAAGTAATTGATAATTTGTATATAATTATTTATATTCCCTAGAAATTATTTCGTTTTATATATTGCAAGCTGAAGCCTAAGAATTTCTACGAAAGCTTATCTGCAAAGGTTTACATAGTCATTTTCGTTAACAACCCAAAACCCATTTTTTCCAGTATAAGGCTAAGGCTAAAAGGCATGAAGGCTTTTCGTATAAGGCTAAGGCTGGTAGTTTGAAACGATTTTGTTCGCTTTGGTTAAAAAAGCTCTCCATATTACTCTCGTTAAACTTTCATTTTACAAACTAGACTAAAGCGTGACGCCTAGTTCTTAAAATAGTTAAAGTTAAAGAAAAAATTGAAATCTTAAATACGCCAATGACGCTATAAATTGAATTACAAATGAAAGCTCGGGTGAAAGCTTAGTTTAGGAGCTTTGTTGAAACTCTATACAATCAGAACGTAACATTCTAAGTACGCTTACGCCATTATGAAAGGATCATTAGTGAAAGCTCAAGCGAAAGCCTTTTTGAAACTTTTTTCAAATTCCTTAAGAAAACAAAAAGTCAGAACCTTAAATCTTAAGTACGCTAATATTATTATACAATTGATTGAAAGTTAAAGCTCAAACGAAAGTTGTTTCTAATAGCTTTATTGTGACTATTACGAAAATGCACAGTCAAAACCTAAAATTAGCTTTTCTCAAAAGCTCTACATATTTTGTAACTGCATTCTCTGATATTTAAGCACATCTAACTTCACGTATTCATATTTATTTTTAAACTTTTCGACTCGGTACCGCCGTTATGCATAAAAATATTGAAAACGCGCACACCTGTTGGGGCAGAGTCACAAAGTACGATTTCTAGTACAAATATTTCCCACTACATATATGGTCGCAAGAAGCCTTTCGATGCTTCAACACCTGAGCGACATTATGCAGTACAAAAGATTGTCAACCCAAAGAAATGCCGCCACAGCTGACTCATTAGAAGTCAATAGAACAAAGTGGGGAAATTGTGAGAATATTGACAAATCACGCAGCTCATTGATATGAGCCGCAATGCTTTGACTGACACGCATGCGCAAATGCAACGCCAATAGCAAACAAAGCCGCAGCGGACAATAACGCATGCGCAAGTGTATATTTGGTTTGTAAAGTGACTTCCTGAGGCACTAAAAAGGAGGATACATTAAAGCAAAATGCGTTTGCATGTCGACGCAGTGGTGTGAAGTATGAGACATACGTGAGGCGAGCACTATGCCTCGGTAACTGAAACAGCGCAAGGGCGCCCATTAGTGGTCTTTGAATTAGTTACCTAAATTATAGGCGTTCATAGTGATTTGCACCAACACTGACAAAAAAATTGTGGTGAAATGAGCGTTGGGGCCTTCGCACAGGAAACACGCACATTCAGCGTGCCACATGTGTCTCCACTCGCTGCCACACATGCAAACAATGAAGTGTTTGAAAATCACCGACGCATGCGGCCACACAAAGCCCGACAAAATGAACTAGTAAGTGCTCGCGGCTGTTGGCTGTGGAAATAATGGGAAGTTTAAAACAATACTTAGAAAATTCGCTTAATGCCTTGCTGACTTTTTTCCACCATTCAATTGAGCGCTGTGAGGCTGAAGCTTACAAACACACACACTTTGCAAGTAGCGAAGAGCCGTCAACGCGCGCCTGCAAGCTTTAACACGCTACGGCTGCTTGACTAGCTCGACTTTTGATTTAATACGCTGCAACATTACTTTACATTACCTCTCAGCGTTCTTGCGCTTTTCTGGCGAAATATTTAATTTTAATGCTGCCATATAATACGTTTTTTTTTTTGTCTTGTTGACACTAGCTGCTACTTTTAACGCTGCGTTTAATGGCCGGCAGCATGGCTGCCTGGCAGAGGTTTAGCGTAGTTAAACTGGGGTCAAAAGCAGGAAGCCATAGGCGAAGCATAGGCAAAAGCTGTCGGCAGCGTCAGCGTCAACCCATTTTCGGTCCGACAGTGCGTGAGAAATCTCAGCAGTAATTAAGCGCTTGCAAGTCTCTAATGAAATTCTGTGTTGGAGTGTTGCTGTGAAAAGCAATAACAAAAGCAAAATCACATTGAAAGAAAAGAAGGCAGCAAAAAGTTGGCGCTCGCATAGAAAGAATCGCGCCAAAGTGCAAAAGTGTGTAAATTAATGAATGAAAGGGTTGGAGGTGAGCCGCCTGAGGTGGTTTCAAGCTCCGCGCGTTAGTTTGTGTGAAAATCGGAAATGTGAAAAGTGAGTTGATTTAGAAGCAAACGATTCGATAGCGAAAATATGTAGGTAACAAGGTGCAAAGAAACCAAATGAGCGCAAGCCAGACAGTGAAATAAGAGGGAAATAAAATAAAATGAAATAAAGTGAAATTGTGCAAATATCGAGATTTATAAGAGAAAATATGGAAAAATTATGGAGAAATGTGCGCAAAAAAGTCGTAATAAAATAATGTAGAAGAAAATATGGCGGATAGCAAAACGTCTAGGTTATGAGGGAAATAAAAAAGAAGCGGGTTATTAAAATTCGCAGACAAAAATGCGAACAAAGCGGAAAATATGTATGTAAGGATATGAACTAAAATAATGAGGGCATAAACTATGTACTTTTAGCATATACTGTAGTTGTGTGTATTCAACTGTGTCCTATTTATAAGCAAGTCGATGTTGAAAGGAAAACTTAAAATTTAAAAATTG